>NW_017732002.1:642120-646785 GCF_001890085.2 Hipposideros armiger | reverse complement strand
TCCACCAGCAGCCCAGGGGGGCGGCTGCCCTCCCCGGGACAGATCTGAGGACAGAGCCTGGGTCTGTGTCAGAGCGCCCCGTCCCCGAAGTCCTGCTCCCTCTGGTGTGTGAGGCTGAGCAGTTCTACGCCTCTCTGAGCCCCAGCTCCCACAGAAATAGCGTGCGGATAGGATGGCCCAGGAAACACCTCGCAGCTTGGCATCCTGGTGACTCAGGGGATGTGGATCTCCTGCTCCCTCTGTTTGTGGCTCAAGCGGAACTGCCTTGCCAGAGATCACACGGGAAGTCGGATGGGGAGCCAGCCTCCAGCCCTAGGTTCATTTGCTCCCCAACCCCCTCACCCCCCCACCCCCGCCGGCATTCACTGAGCACCCACTGCGCGCTGGAGCTGAGGCCCCAGGTTCATGCTCGGTTATCTGCCCTTGTGTGTCAGTGTGTATGTGCCTGTGCGCTTGTTTTGTTTTCCGTGGAAAGAAAACAAACCCCAGGCAAACAGCCTGCATTTTGACATCTCCCAGGGCTGTGGAAACCAGTAATTCCCCAGGACAGGAAGGATTTCCGGTTGGACTTAATGTCCACGTTCAAAGTCTGCCAGCTGCTGAGGGCCGAGAGAGAGCAGTCCATTGCAGAAAGGGGTGTCGGGGGACTCAGGACGGCCCGGCTCTGGGCCCACCCCTGCCTCCCTTCTAAACCGACACCCACCCCCACCCCTATTTCTTTCTGGGCTGAAGTTGAGGCCCCCAGCGAGGAAGGGCTCTCCTGAGGTCATCCAGCAGGCAGGTGGCAGAACCAGGGTTTGAACCCCAAGTTCTCACTCCCAGTGCAGTGTTTCAGAGGCAGAGCTAGGCCTGAGCTCCAGGCAGCAACCTGTACCCAAATTTGCAAAGGTGAGTCAAGGAGTGAAGGCCCCAGGGCCTGAGGTGGTCTCAAGAGACAGGTAGCTCCAACCCACAAAGGCTTTGGGGACCCCCCTTAGTGCCTGCTCCAGACACAGGGCAGGGAGACCAGGCCAGTGCCCCAGGCCTCAAGGGAAAGAGGGCGCAGTGATCAGCCACCTCTTCTCGCCCACCTCAGCCCCAGAACCACTGGGAGCTCAGGGCCCCTCCTGTGACCCAGACAAGACTCTTAGCACCACCCCCTTCTTGGAATGTGTGACGTGGAGCCTCCGTGTCCTTATCTGTAAGCTGGGGGCAATCAGGACGCACCTGCCAACTTCAGGGGACACCAGGCAGTTCCTGCACCCAGCAGATTCTCCATGGTGACCGTTCCTCTTCCCACCCACCCGGCTGCAGCTCTTCACACCCCAAGGCTGGGTGCAGGTGACAACTGGGCTTCTGCGCTGGTTCCCAGCCACAGGCTCCAGTCTGTGCTGTGTCCTCCTAGCAGTCCTGGCACAGCCAAGGCCCGGAACAATAGGCCAATATGGCAGGTGGAGAAACTGAGGCCCGGGAGGTCCCTGACACCCAAAACTGATAAACAGAGTCCTCTGCTACTCCCTTTGGTCTCCAAACTATGCTGTTTCTGATACTGACAAGACTCCAAGTGGATTTTCAGGAGCCTGTTCAGGCCCATCAGCAGGCTGCTATGGCGTTTCCTCGGGGCCAGCCTAGTGCCCTGCGTCAGCACTGGGCCCCACGTGGAGCTTGGGAGTCGGGCCCCCATCCGTCCCCAAATGCCCTGACCCCAGCTTCCCACAGCCTTGGAACCCAGGATCGAGCATCAGACACCGCGCTCCAGCTGCTTCCTCAGCCAGTGCTGCCTGGGCGGAGCCTCCCCACGGTGTCTGAGAAGGGGAGAGGGGACCGGGGGAGCTGAGGCGATATGGGCATCGGGCTGCGGGAGGGCTCGCCGCCTCAGCGGTCAGGCTCTGGCCAGAGCCAGGAGCAGCCCGCCCTCAGGACAAAGGCCCCTCTAAACACCCCCTCCCTGTTTACCCAGAGATGTTATAGGCCCTGTGCTCACCCCGCCTCCACCACACACTCACACACATACACGCTCAAACATACACAGCTTCATACACACGTACCCATACCCACAAACACTTGTTGGGAGTCCTGTGGGGTGGAGAACCCTGCGGTGCCCTCTCCAGCTAGAACAGTGCAGTGTCCACAAGCCTGCGCCCACAGGGCAGTGCCTCTCCCTAACCTCTCTTAGCCAAAGGTCACTGTTAGGGAGGAGGAAACTGTGGCCCAGAGGCTGCTGGATTTCATGTAAATCTGTCCCCATCCTTCCCTGCAGGCCGTGAGTCTCACTATGAGCTCTGGAACCCTCCGGTGGTGAGAGAAACCAAGCCCCATCCCTCGCTCAACACAGTGAGCAGAGCCTGTCCTCATGTTTCAGGCAGTGGAGAGCATCCCTGTTTTTTTTTCCTCAGGTGTGATGAGAATGTTCTCATCTATGAGACAGTAGAGCATTTATAGGAGAAGTGAGACCGTGTCTGTGCTTTGTTTCCAAATAATCCAAAACATGAGATGAAGGTTGTCGAAACGAGACTGGCAAAATGATGACAATAGCTGAAGCGGGGAGACGGGACCTGGGACCAGCTGTATCTCTACTTCTGTGTGTGTTCTACTCCTGGGCAGGACATGAGCTTAAACGGGAGCCAGGCCAAAGAGATACACCAGGCAAAGCTGGGGGGTCCCAGATATGTCCTCACGTACACCTGGTGCCCCCCACCCCGCAGTCCTCTAGGGGGCTGTGCAGTCTTTGCCTTAGTATCTCCAGTGCTGCTGTGTCCTGGCACGTGGTACAGTCCAATGTGAAATAAACAAATAAATAAGATCCAGCTGAACATCCCTCGAGCCCTCTATGTGCCAACTACTGTGCTGCATGACTTACATGCGTCATCCTTCTTGATGTTTGCAATAACCCCGTGAGGTGTGGGCTAGGACGAGTACCATTTTACAGATTGGGAGCAGAGGTTCAAACAGGTGGAGTGACTTATCCAACACCATGTAGCTAGTAAGGGAAGAGCCCCTCTCTGGGCCCCCTCCCCGAGCCACTTTCAACCCCTCACCTCCAGGGGAAGTCAGGCCCAGGACCTAATCCCTGCTTCCTGCCGCTGTACCGCCCTCCAGACTGCCAGGCAGCCCTGCTGACCTGCCCTCAGCCCCTCCGCTCTGCCCTGGGCCCCTCATACCTGCCCAGCCCAGCCACCAGCCTTCTGCAGTAGCTCAGAGCCATTAACCAACTAGGACAGTTCCCATGGTGGTTATTGCAGCGCCCCCAGCACAGCCCCCAATACTCCCTCCACCTCTGTCTGTGGAAACTTCCCAGAGAGGCGCCTCTCCCAATTGCAAGGGGAGCCCTGCTCCTGCCTCGACTGCCTCCTGGGCGAGCCAGCTCAGGCACCTATGCGTTCCGGCCCGGATACCTGCTTGTCCCTGTCCTCCCCGCCTGGCCCACAGTCTCCCGGAGCCCTGGACTCAGGCCAGTCACCCTCCCACATCCTCCATCTTGATCCAGGAAGTGAAGGGGGGTCTTTCTCCTCACCCTAAGCATTCCATGCTGGGAGCTGAGCAGCATTCTCCTCTACAACCTTCTCAACATCCCTCCACTCCCACCTCTGGTCACTCCTTGAGTTCAGGATTGGCCCCCACAGCCCCTCCACACTCACCTCTTGCAGCCTATGGGGCAATTTGGGGTCCAAGTCCTGCCTCATATGTCTAGGACCAAGGCACTGCCTCGACCTCCATCTCTGCCTCCCTACCCTCATCCTGGCAAGGGCCCTGGGGTCAGACTCGGATCAGATGGACTGCATAGTGAACTGCAGCTTCACTGCTTATCAGCTGTTATCCTAAGGCAATCATCTCCCCTCTCTGAGATTGGATTCCCTCCTGTAAAATGGGACTGGTGACGCCTGTCTGTCTGAGGGTCATTGTCACCATGAAACAAGATAGGGAGGCAAAGCACTTGGCACCTGGGATGTGCTCATGAGCTGTTAGCTACTGTGCTGGTCACAGGGGTGGTGACAGTCGCCTGGGCCTGTGCTGCCTCTGAAATGGGCCCCCCATGAGTCTCCCTCTGCCCCTGCGTCTTACCTGTCAGCCCCTTGAGCTATGTGTTTTCTTCACCCTGATTAGGTGGCAGGAGATGAGAAGCCCATGCCACCCCCAACCAAGGGACTTGGGTCTATCTGGTCCTTGGCCTATAGGCCATTCCCCTTCCTTTCTCAGCCATCCACACCTTGTTAGTTCAGTTCTGACTGGCTTCTGCCTCGGTTTCCCTCTTGTGCCAAGGCAAGGGACCGTCACCTAGCATGAAACTGTGTCTCCTCTTCCTGGGAACCTGACCCTAGCTACGCCCCACAATGGAGACTTCTTCAAACAGTGTGGCCCCGTTCCCCCCACCCAAACCTTGCCAGCTCAGAAATCCCCAGTGATCCTCTTGTAGGGATAGGCTAATCACCTGCTCCCCTCTGGTGGCTGAAGCTGAGAGTTGCAACTGCATGCTGGTGGCAAGCCCGTATGGGGGCAAAAGAGAAAGTTTTTTCTCCCAAATCCTAGGTGAGTCTTGACTTCCCCAGCACAGGGCTACCCAGATCTCATGCACCTATTTTGTGTAAAACTGTCAAGTGGTAATATCTGGGTTCCCCCTTAATTATGTAAATAATGCATGTACAATGTGAAGTGGAAACAACACAGAAAAACAGGAAGTAGAATGTG
>NW_017732002.1:639810-641048 GCF_001890085.2 Hipposideros armiger | reverse complement strand
CCCCTCTGAGGCCTGGGGCCCAGTGAGCACTTTGACACTTGTGGAGGGGAACCATCTGGGATGCTGTCTGCTCAGACCTAAGAGGACCTGCCGCCCCTCCAGGGTGAGGCTGACTCTGAGGGGAAGGCTGAGGTCTGACCCACCTTCCTCTCCTGGTGCTTCCTGAGTGCCCCCGGGCAGGCTGTTTTCCTGTTGGAGGAGAATGAGGGCATCTACCGTATTTCCCCATGTATAAGACGCACCCTTTTCCAAAAAATTTGGGGTCTAAAAACTGGGTGCGTCTTGTACAGTGGTTGTAGATTTCACATGCCATAGATGGAACTGAGGACAAGGCAATTTTTGAAGACAGTGATTCGTCATCAGACACAGATGAGGACAAGCTAGTGGTTGGGAGTTTTGACAGTGATGAGGGGTTGTATGAATTTTATGATGAATAAAACTTGAGTTCAATAACTTTATGTAATACATTTTTTTTCAAATTTCAGGCCCCCAAATTAAGGTGCGTCTTATACATGGGGAAATACGGTATATCTGTCACCCCCCATGCTGACATTGTACGTTATCCACGTAATAAGAGAATGTATTTGTAAACAATTCGAACAACACAGAAGAGAAGATGATTTCTGCTTCTGGCCAAGATGGAGAAAAGAGACTGACTATACCCTCCCCGCTTTAAACAACAGAATCAACAGACAAAATATACGATGCAATGGTTTTCAGACATTGCACAAGGCAACACAGAACAGGGAGAAAGCGAATGAGGTGAGCCCTACAGTTGCAGAGTGTACAGCCCGGACAGAGTTTCCAGGTCACTGTGCAGGGACGGGGATGCCACACAGAGCCCAGCACGCTCTCTTAGTTGCGGAAACAGACTTGGGAATTTAGAGAGGCAAAGTTTGGGTAGGATTTTCAGATCACAGCCCTGGAAAGAAGAGAGCTGAACCGAGAATAGAGAATGGCCTGGAGAGGAGGAAGATCTAGAGAGCGGATTCCAGGCATGTGTACGCAGTTCCCACAACTCTTCAGCTAGAAACCAATAAGCACGTGTGTGTGAGGAAATTGCTGAAAGCATCTGAAAAAGGAACAATAGAACTAAATTCCCAGAGCTCGTGGGGGCCAGAAGAAGCTTGAGTTCCCACCAGCCAGATTGCAAAACCTCAGAATAAATGGGGCAGAGTACCTAGAACGATCTTACCTCAGTGGTGGGACAAAATTACTCCTTGACTAAAGGACGCTCT
>NW_017732002.1:635927-637890 GCF_001890085.2 Hipposideros armiger | reverse complement strand
CAAAGTAAGACTTTTCAGACATTCAAAGACAAAATAATTCATCACCAGCAGACACATATTACAAGAAATATAAAGGAAGTATTTTAGTCAGAAAAAAAAAGGATACCAGATAGAAATCTGCATCTATAGAAAAGAATGAGGACATTGGAAAATAGTTACAATGTGAGTAAATACAGAAGAATTTTAAAATTTATTGTTTAAATTTATTTAAAAGATAAGTGTTTAAAAAATCACAACATATTGTTTTATAACATGTCAACAGTATGACATTAGCATAAAGGCCATGACAGGGAGAAATGAAAGTATATTGTGGTAAGGTCCTTACGCTATTATATATGCAAAGTGGTACAATGTCACTGGCAGGCAAACTGTTAAGTTTAAGATGTATACTATAGTTTTTTTTATTTAAACATTCACTGTATTGTTTGAACATACCTCGTACTATAAACCTAAAGCAACACAACAAAGAATTATAGCTAATAACCCAACAGAGAAGGTAAAATGGAATAATAACAAAAAAATCAATCCGTAAGGAGGAAAAATGAAACAAGAACTATGGGATGAATAGAAAACATGTATCAAGATGGTAAATATAAACATAGCCATATTTATAATTACATTAAATGTAAGTGGTCTAAATATCCCAATTAAAAGGCAAAGATTATTAGAATTAAAACACCAAGACCCAATCATATGCTGTCTATAAGACACCAACTTTAAATATAAAGACACAAATAACTTAAAAGTAAAAAGGGTGGAGTTTTGCTTGCGGGAGGCAGTGTGAAGAGCTCTATTTACTCACTTCCTTGTGAACTAAGCAAAGTTGGTGAAAACTATTTTTAAAAACCAAACCATTTAAAGTATCTGGAAATTGTCCTAAGGGCATAGAGCAAATGAAGAAACAGTTATTCGGGAAAATCCATTGAACTAACTCAATACGAACAGCAAAAGTCTGTGGCATTTGACATATGGCTACTCCCTTCTCCCTCACTTCCAGCTCAGCTTGGTGGAAACTTCTCTGCAGGTGAGGGTGGCTAAGAAGACGAGGCTTTCTCTCCCCTCAGCTCTCAGTCAAGGATTTCCATATCCGAGTGGGAAAGACAGGCCAAAAAAATGTCTCATTTCTTCCAACTTCAAGTTGAAGATGCTAAATTCTGCATGACTATGGCTGAGATATTGGGGGTTCCTTCTTACACCCAGCCCTCACTCATAGGATAGAGGCTCTACCCGCTGGAGCAGGCCAAGAATACTGGGGCCCCAACTGCCCCTGTTCCAGCTCACTCTGAGGGCACAGGTTCCATAACAGGAAAAGCAAGCCAACAGTATCCGAGGCTACCACACTGCCCAGCTCTCAGAGTAGTGGCTCAGAGATTTGCTCAGGAAGGGAGGCAATTCATAAAAGAAGAGAGCTCTAAAACTCTCCACAAAAAGAACTGATTTTTTAATCTTTTATTTTTCTTAAAATTTTATTGGGGAATTGGGAGAGGGGAACAGTGTTGGGGAATTGGGGAAGGGGAACAGCCAAGTTGTTGTCCTTCAATCTTAGTTGTGGAGGGCGCAGCTAGCTCAGCTGCTCAACTCCAAGTCTAGTCACCATCCAGCCTCCCACAGCCATGCAGTTCAAAATGCCGTGTTCAATCTGAGTTGGGTTGAGTGTAGCCCACCGTCCCATGTGGGAGTTGAACCGAAAACCTTGTTGCTAAGAGCGCATGCTCTAACCACCGAGCAATCTGGCTACTCAGGGAAGCTCAGCTCAAGGTGCCATGTTCAATCTTAGTTGCTGGTGGGCGTAGCCACCATCCCATGTGGGAGTCGATCCGGCAACCTTGTTGATAGGAGCATGTTCTCTCACCAGCTGAGCCATCCTACCACCTGTTGGCAGCTCAGTGGCAGCTCAGCTCGGGCACAGCTTACTGGCCCATGTGGGAATCGAACCGGCGACCCTGTTGCTCAGAGCTCACAC
>NW_017732002.1:606044-635137 GCF_001890085.2 Hipposideros armiger | reverse complement strand
ACAAGGGGGAAAAATATTTGCAAATCATATATCTGATAAGGGACTTGTATCTAGAATATATGAAGAGTTCTTACAACTCAACAAAAACAACCCAATTTAAAAACAGGTAAAAGATCTGAATAGACATTTCTTCAAAGAGATATACAAATGGCCAATAGGCACATGAAAAGATGCTCAACATCATTAGTCACTGGGGAAATGCAAATCAAAACTGCAATGACATACCACTTCACACCTGCCGAGGTGGCTAGAATTAAAAAGATAGATAATAACAAGTGGTGGTGAAGTTGTGGAGATATTGAAACCCTCATACATTGCTGGTGGGAACGTAAATATTTGTAGCTACTTTGGGAAAACAGTTTGGCAGTCCTCAAAACGTTAAACATAGAATCGCCATTTGAGGCACCGATTCTTACACTACATGTGAAGCGATATAATATTAGCAGGGAATCTGTTATAAGTGAAACTACATATTGTGAACCCCACAGAAACCATTAAAAATATAAAGATTTAAATCTAATAAGACAATAGTGAGGACAAAATGGAATCATTTGGGAGAAAATACTCAAATCCAAAAGAAAGCAATATGGGAACAAACAGCAGATGGGACAAAGAGAAAATATACAGCAAGATGGTCAATTTAAATTTAACTATATTGGTAATTAAGTTAAATATAAATGGTCTAAACATTTAATTGAAGGGCAGAGATTTTTAGATTGGATAAGGAAGCAGTGCTCAATACACCACTTGTGAGTCCATTGTCTCTTAGCTCTAAATCCTCCTCCCTTGTTGCCCTGTTTGTGAAACTGTCAATAACACCTGGAATTATTTTAAGCTTTACCAGTAGAGGGCACCAGAGAGACACTCAATTCTTTAGAGTGCTCCTTTTCCCTTAATAGGTAAGCCCATGTTATGGTTAATAATTTTTTACATTAAACTCCCAGTTAGAATTACTGTGTTGTGTTTGTATCCTGCTTGGACCTATCCTATATAGAATTGACACTGGGAGTGGTCCTAGGAAGATAACCCCACAGAGATAGGATTTAGAGATTTGTTTGGCTGTGCTCTTGGACTTGAAGGCAGGGCTGAACTACCTGCCAATGAGAATTCGTGGCATGCAGTGACATTACAATTTCTCATGCAATCACCTGTGATTAAGTGATGAGAGAAGCCCGTGCCTTGGGAAGCCAGGTGCTGCAGGCAGTAATGATGGCCATAAGGACTGGTATGGAATGAATTATTCTGAGCATGTTTGATGGTTTACCAAAAGAAAATGACACACTCACGTCCTTTAATTCTCAGCTTAAGTTATGGTCTGACAACCAGAAAGCGTCCATTGCAACTCTAAACGATTTCCTCATTGGTAGGCACTGAACGGATAGCACTTCAAAACCAAACGAAAGTTTAACTGTGTAGGTTGATGAAGTACATCATCATTTAAATTCACAGTCTCACTACGTTTTCCAGGTGAAAGGGCATTGTTGGGAAAGACTGGGATCCTGAAATTTGTCATGGGGACATCTCGTTGGATCCAAATGAAACTAACAGCTTGAGCTCTCAAGGCACCCTGTTCCTCCCTTACCAGTAGAAGCAGCTTACCCTTCTGCGTCTAAGGAGAATAGGCTTCTTTGCTTAAAATACTATAACTTCACCTTGGACAGATGCTTTCAAATGTGAGTCCCAAACCCGCCCAAACTATCCCCATACCAATGTCAAATCTCAGCACTTTTTAGAGGAACAGGAAGACTCAAGGAAATAGCTTACACATACCCCAATTGTGAGACTTCCCTAATACAGATTTTTAAACAGATTTATTGAGATAGAGTTCACATGTCATACAACTAACTCACCCATTTACAGTATCAAATTCAATGGATTTTAGTCTATGCACAGATATCTACAACCATCAGAACAGTCGATGTTAGAACATTTTCATCATCCCTTTAAGAAACCTCATACACTTTAGCTGTTACCCGCTTATCTTCTCCCTTCCCCAACCCCTTCAGCCCTAGGCAACCACTAATCTACTTTCTGTCTCTATAGATTTTCCTGTTCTGGACATTTCAAATGAATGGAATCATATGCTATGTAGTCTTTTGTGACTTGCTTCTTTTAGCTAACATAATGTTTTCAAGGTTCATCCAGGTTGTAGCGTGTAAGGGTGCTTTATTCCTTTTTACAGCCAAATAATATTCCACTGGATGGATATACCACATTTTGTTGATTCATCTTTCTACTTGATGACCATTTGTGTTGTTTCCATCTTTTGACTATTATCAATAATGCTCCAAAAAACAATGGTGTACAAGTTTCTGTGTGGATGTGTTTTCATTTCTCTTGGGTACATACCTAGGTGTGATATTGCTGGGTCATGTGATAACTTTACGTTTAATCATCTGAGGAACTGTCAGACGTGTTTTCAAAGAAGTTGGCCCATTCTACATCCCACCAGCAGCAATTACTTTCTCCCATTGCGTGGGTTGTTTTTCACTTTTTTGATGGTGTCTTCTGAAGCACAAACATGTAAAATATTTGCTTTGATAAAGTCCAGTTTATTTTTTTTGTTTGTTGACTGTACTTTGGTGTCGAATCTATAATCCTTTGGCAAATAAGTCACTGACATATCCCTCAGCCATGCTGGGTTTACTGTTGAGCTCATCAGAGGAATTCTTCATTTTTGGTGTCCTGTCTTTTTCCTGTAGCATCTCTATTATATTCTTTCTTATCATTTCTTGGCTAAAATAATTCCCCATCTGTTCATGCATGTTGTCTACCTTTCCAACTAGATCCTTTAACATATATTAATCATAGTTATTATTATTTTTGAAGATTTTTATTGGGGAATTGGGGGCGGGGAACAGTGTTGGGGAATTGGGGAAAGGGAACAGCCAAGTTGTTGTCCTTCCATCTTAGCTGTGGAGGGCACAGCTAGCTCAGCTCCAAGTCCAGTTGCCATCTGGCCGCCTGTTGGCAGCTCAGCTCAAGGTGCCGTGTTCAATCTTAGTTGCGGGGGGCTAGGGTACAGCCCCCATCCCATGCGGGAGTAGAACCAGAAACCTTGTTGTTAGGAGCACGTGCTCTAACCAACTGAGCCACCCAGCCGCCAGCAGAATTCTTATTTTAAAATTCGGATTCCTAGATCCCACCCTGAGAAGTCTGTATTCAGTATGTCTCAGAGGTGGCCCAGAAATCTGCATGCTTTACCAGCACCCCAAGATTCCTAGGAGAAGCATTGCTTAGGCCTTACCAGACCAGGAAACATTTACACACATCCCTTTTCATGGCGCAGCAATCTACAGAGCCCAGAAGGTTATGGCATTCTCCGTGTTCTCAAACGTGCTACACCAAAGAAGTCACACACAAAAAGTAAATCTTGTAGGATTCTATCAATTGAAAGTCCTAGAACAGATAAAATTAATCTATAGTGGTAGAATTCGGTAGCTGCCTGGGAAGGGCCAGGGAGGTAACTTTCTGGAGAGATAAAGATGTTCTTGAAGTTGATTTGGTGGGGGTTACTCAGTGTATGAATTTGTCAAGTCACTGACCTATACATTTACAATGTGTGGATTTTATTATATGTAAATTATACCTCAATGAAGTCATTTTGAAAAGCTATCACGTGTTGTCTTGAGATACTTCAGATATTTAAACACATGGTGTTTACATGGTTTCATGTGTGATTACATCTCTGAAAGCATGTGAATGACTCACCCTTCATTCATGCATTAGGTACCATGTGCCAGCAACACGTCTGTATCTTACATAGGTTCCTGCTTCCTATCAGAAATAAGACCAGGCTCAGGCTCTCGTGCAGAGTGCTGGGAAGAAAACTGCAGTAAATGGCCCCGTTTTCAGGAAACTATTTTTAGGGAATTCTTGCATACTGTCTCTGTCCCCATACATCGAGTCCACTAGATGGAGGAACACACCACACACCACACACACACACACACACACACACACACACACAAAAGGAAAAGCTCCGTGAACTAAACACAAGACCCACAGGCTCTGTGACCCTGAGACCCCTCAGAAATCACCACAAGGCCAGCAGGTGTCATCTCAAGGGACTATTCCTCCAACTTGTCAATAGCACCCCTGCCTCCCTTGAGTCCCCAGAGGTCAAGCGAAAACTGCACAGGGACTGAAGTTGTGACCTCAGGACAGGTGAGATCGAAGGACAAAAGGGCCTGTGCATTCTGGAAGGCCTCCAGCAGAAACCCTCTGTAGGTCCAGAGTTCCAGCCCTCGCTCTGCCAGCTGACTCACAGGCTCACTTGGGGCAATCACGGACCCTCTTGGGTCCTCAGTTTACCCATCTGTAAAATGTTGGACTGGGTGAGCAATTACCAATTATTAGTATTTGGCTTAAGATCCCATTCTTCAAATGAAATTCCTTGCAGAGCCCCAATAACAAAAAATGAAGGTTATCTTATTGAAAATGGGGCTCAGGGACCCATGCCCTTCTTCTACCCCTTTTTCTGAGGACCCCTGAGGCTCTTGAGAATTGTTTAAAAACTGCTAGACCAGTTGAGCTTCCTCCCAATCTATGTAGCTGAACTGACTTCATGGAAACTCTCCATGACTCCAAATGACCCAAACCAGCCATGACTTCAGTGACTGCATCGACTTGTGACCTCACAAAACCTGACTCGGACCCCATACTCCAAATGACTCAACTCCAGCCACTGACCTCAGAATGACTATAAGGACCTGTGTCCACACAGAATCTGATTCAGGGAACCCCAATGTGAAATAATTCTATTCACTGTGACTAGAATGTGATGATTCTATTATTCAGACTGTGCCATATCTGTTTATAAGGAAGCTCTTAATCTTCCTCTTATCCCCTGATCTGCCTTCCCTGTGAATTCAGAAACACCTAGAAGTTAATTCCACATTTAAATGGCACATCTTAGGATAGAAAAGTCCATGCCTGACCTTGGATGATCACAGATCCTTCTCTTCTAAAACTGACACGTAGGAGATGTCCTCGGCATCCTTGTCACTCCAGAGTGCTTACTAAGACCACGTGCCAGGCACTCAGCTATGTTCTTTACATGCATCACAGCTGATCCTCACCACCCTGTGAGGTGGGCATTACTGTTAACCGATTGTGCAGCTGAGGAAACTGAGAGTCAGAATTAGCAAGAGGCAGAGCTGGGATTCAGGGTAGCGTCAGTGCTCACAGAGAGTCTGTGGGTGCTGAGAGAGTTTGTCTGGTCCTGAAATAGTTTGTCTGAGCAAATTTCCTCAGCTGTAAAACAGGATGAAAATAATAATACCCTCAAGGGTGGCTGGGGTGATTAAATAAGACAGTGCACGGAAATGCCCTCAGCCTAGCACCAGACACAGGGTAACTAGATACCCTCGGTTGGGTTACAGACACAGCTTCCTAAAACCACGACACCAGTCTTTATAGAAAATAGGATTTATTGTCACATGTAAGGTGAACATAAATAAACGTTGCTAAACTATATTACATAATCAGAAGATTTAAGTTACTAAACAAAGAAAAATCAAAGCCCACCAGGAAATACACGTTTACTTTCTCCTGAGCCCACGGCACTCCCAGGCCACTTCCATTTTCCACATTGACTAGGCACAGCTCTCAGTGGCTTTGTCCCCAGGTTCATCTGCTTCTACCCCCCTCCCCCACCCCATCCCCCCCGACTCTACGCAAAAAATGACAGCAGCAAACCAACGGGATTCACAGTGGCTGGGATCAAAGGCCTTAGACATGAGACCCTTCACAAAAGCCCTGATTATGTTCCAGAGGCCAAGCTCTGGAGTTGTGTGACCTGGGCCACCAACTCAGGTCAAATCACAGCATGGAGTTGCTAGTGTTACAGCTTCATCTCCAGGCAGTCTCGTTAATTAAATCATTCTAGTTAGGAAGGCACCATTAAACAGGTACATAACAGCCCTTTTTGCAGCAACTGGCTTTTTCCCTTGACCTAACAGAACAGAAGTCAAGGAAAAGGCAGGAACTTCATTGAAAACTAACCTAAAGCCCCCCACCTTGGGCTGGACAATCACAGCCGATGCCTGATGAGGAATGGTGACAGGATGTTCACAATGGGGGTCTAGAAATGGGGTCATGAGGAAGGGTGGGCATTCGGGAAGCAGTCTGGTGGGTCCTGAGGTCTGACATTCCTGAGAGGGCTTCCTCAAGCACATGGCGATGGCAGAGCAAGCGCAGGCGACTCCACAGGGCACCTACGTGGGGATCCCGAGGCGGCCACCTGGGGGAGTCAACACACACGCAGCTGCTGCCGGCCCAGCACCCTGGCCGCAGGGCATTAGCTCAACTGGCCGCAGTCCGTGATCACAATCTTCTTGGACGTCTTCCCATTCTTGGAGCCAAAAGATTCTATTTTTTTCACAACATCCATGCCCTCTTTGACGTGGCCAAACACAACATGTTTGCCATCCAACCTGCAAGGACAGGTGAGCCAGGTGAGCAAAAATCATGTCAACCAACATCATGGTCAGCTTGTTCATGGAACTATCTACCAAAAACAGATATTCTGAAAAGAGCTCACACCAAAAAGCTGGATCCACTCCCCAAAGCTCCCGGTGTTAAGCCTTGCTGAGCTCCCCGAATTCACTGGAGGATGCCTCCCCTTCCAGGGCACGCTCTGCCTCTCCTACACTGCCCAGTAACCTCATCTATGAAAACTGAGTTATTCGTGTTCTGCTCAGGGAGATAAGAGGATATTGAACTCCTCTGAAGAAATAAAAGGTCTGTGTAAATGGAAGTATTTTAACAGTCATGAGTTATAAGGTGAGAGCCAAGATAACAAGTGTGCTGAAACTATGTAAGTCTGGAGCAGTTCTCAACTTGAGTTCCAAGGATCTAAAAGGCAACTTAGACCAGTGCCAGCAAGGCCACGATTGGTTACAGCCCAAGGCAGAACTGCAGGAGCCACTAGGGGACAAGAGGAGGCGGAGCCGGCAGCGACCTGCCCAGCCAAGACGTCCGCGTCCCTTCTGCCCTGGAGGCTAGAGATGGCCAGTATCCACCCACCAGCCAGGTCTCCCTAAAGTCCTTGGAAATGGGCTTTATTAAGTCTTAGCTCCTGGCCAGCTATTGTCCCCTCAACCCCAGATGCCCCAGGGCTGGGACACGAGGAACTCTGGGCAGAGAAACTGATCCCTTACTGGAATATTTACCAGGGAACACATCCCTAAAATCCATGGCATGTAGGTAAGCAAGCTCTAAGGGGCTGGGGGCTATCTGCAGGCCTATGTTAGTGCCCGCTGAAAACTCCGGTGTGACATCCAAATGTCTACCACAGCGTTTCCAAGGTGCATCCTACTATCAAGATAAGCCTGGGAAACAACAGGTTAAACCAGTCAAACGGGCTTCTACTACAGGCCATCTTGAGGTCTGATATGTTGGGCAGCATTTCCCAAATGTATTTTGTGTGTATGCAGAACACACTGAGGGAATTCCAACTGACAGCAACAATGGAAAACCTAATTAAGGCAGGATTGCAAGAACAGTCCACATTCTACCTCAGTCCTTTCAGGAACTTTCTCTTTCTCTCACACAGACACATAGCCCTGATGAGGGCGACTTTCCCAGGGCTGATCTCCAGACTCAAACTACCTTCCCCGGAAAGCACACAAACCCTCCTCCAGGGGCAAGGCTGCCCCTCATTCTTAGATGGCCTGGAGCCAGGGGCGGGGCAACTCACCAGTCTGTCTTTATGGTGCAAATGAAGAACTGGGAGCCATTGGTGTTGGGACCTGCATTTGCCATGGACAGGATGCCTGCAAAGACAAGCAAGGGATGAGCCACGTTGTGCCCAGAAGACATCTCACTCAAACAAGCAGATCAGATGGCTCAAACCGCATCAAGGACGTTCAAGTCTAAAGATCCTGAAGCTCAGAAAAGAACCAGGGATCAGAGGATGTGCAGTTCCCCAGGGCCTGTCCTCTAGAGCCACACGGAGAAATGGGCCTTGGGGAAGCTCTCATGGTAGAGCCTGAGAACAGGACCCCAAGCCTTGATTCTAGACTTTTCCACAGTGTACCTTGGGTCTTCAAGGTGACATAATTAATGCTGGGGTTTTGCTTACAGCTGCCCACCCCCACCAAGCTTCCCAAAGGACAGTTTGTAAACTGAAAGCTCAGAATGACAAAGCTCTAAGGAAACCCAACAAACCAGCCCGAGCGCTGAAGGAAGGAAGGCGCACCATGGTTCATTGAGCAATCAATGACCAGATTGCAGCCTTCCAGGCCTGCCAGGTGTGGCAGAGGCTGGGTCCAAGCTCTGGGCACTCAGACCATGGAGCAGTGGGCCCCCACTCACCTGGCCCCACGTGTTTCAGTGTGAAGTTCTCGTCAGGAAAGCGGCTTCCGTAGATGGACTTCCCCCCTGTGCCATTATGGTTGGTGAAGTCGCCAGCCTGCAGGCACAGAGCAGTCTGAGTGGTCGCCACCCACAGCTAGCAGGGGGGTTCTACTGCAGCACTGGGGGGGGGGCCCAACCCACCAAAGGCCCACCCTGCTGGAAGCCCTTCAAGCAAAGAGGTCACAAAACATCCAAAATAAAGCTTAAATATTTTCTGCCACAATAACTGTCCTGGTTTCCAAATCATTCATTTTTCCATCTGAGCAAGTTTTTAAATGATCCTCAAAGGACCTAACAGCCAATAACATGATTCTTAGAGACCCAGAATTTTCTACCCACAACTCTGAGAGGATAAACAGTGAGGTGTCCAGGGGCCCCCCTTCCCACGTCTGGTCTGTGGGGAGCAGCAGCAGCTGGCACAGGGCTAGTTCCCTATGCTGAGCCCCCTCCCTGTCCCAGCATCTTCCCCTCACCAGGCCCAGTGGCTTCCCTCTGTCCCTCTGCTTTGCAGTCCCAGGACAGAGTCCACCCAGGGCTGGCATCCTTCCTCAGGGCTCGCCTGATGCTTCCATGGCCAGAAGAAAGCAGTGGCTGCCAGCCCCAGCCATGGCCACGTTGCCGTCTTTTTGAGATGGGATCCTCACCTACACAGCCTGGCTGAAGCATCCACAAATGCCAATAAAATGTCCCCAAAAAGGGATGATTCAAAACCTTGGCCTGGGGCCCTAGTGCTGCCACTTCATGCCTCGGAAAGACCTCCAGCTTTGGAAGTCCCTAGCCCAGCTCAGGACACCCACTGCAGCTCCTACTATATCCACAGCCGCAGAAGAGCTGGGAGCCTCCGCCGCAGAAAGCCACAGGCCTTGGCCAAGCCTGTCCCACACCACAGCTTCCCTGCCTGCTCCTCCAGGCACTCGCCACATTCGACACATTAGCAAGCCCACCCCAAACCCACTGGCACTTACCATGATAGGATGACAGCCACCAAGGCAGGGTGGAAGGGGTGGGGAGAGAATTCAGGTTGAAAGGACTTCAAAAGGTCATGACATCTATGCCCCTGCCTCTAGGTCTGCTGGCCTCAGGACACGAACCCCTGCCTGACCTAGCAGTCTGACCTAACAGAGGACAACACCCAGTGTAGATCGGGTCCTGACCCCTGGGGAAGTCCTTGCTATCAACACCTACCCCCCAAACCTGTGACACAGCAATACTAATGCCTCCGACAAAAGACAGGACACGTGACTAAAGAACATATTCAGTTAACCGTGGAGATGCTCTTCTCTGGAGAGAGAAGTTCCAAGTCCAGACCTGTGTGTTCTTGTCCGTGCCCTCTCGCTTTCCTTCTGCTTCCTCTTTTCCCATGAAAAGTGCTCAGCATGACACAAAGGGGTACATGTTCAGAGACTGTCTGAAGACGCTAGTCCTCCAAAGCCTTAAAATCTACCCACACGCACATCCATACCCAGTGCCAGCGCTCCCTTCGTAGGCTCAACTTTTGCAACCCAGCCAGGCAGGGCTGTCCTGCCCCTTGCCCTGTTACTTAACTTCTGGGACCGAGAAGGGCTATGGCAGCCCAGACAAGACCCAGCCTCTCAGGGTGAGGGCAGGCCAAGACAGTCATGACAGTTGCCCTCCACTCAGTCCTTTCCAAGCTTCAGGCACAGGCTCACTCATTCGTCCGCATGACACTCCTGAGAAACGGCCCTCGTTATTATCCCCACTTACAGAAAAGGGACCCGAGCACAGAGAGGGCCACAGACCTGGCACATGAAGGACGGAATCACTCTGTGAAACGTGGAGCCTTTGTAGCCAAAGCCCTTCTCCCCGGTACACAGGGCTCGGAAGTTCTCTGAGGGGGGAAGGAGAGGCGGGTCAAAAAAGGGCCAGGTTTCAACTCCAGGGGTCACACCTCATTCCAACCAGCACCCCCCTCTAACCCCCCAGGTGAGATGGGCATGGAATACCCTAGGCCTGCCCCCTGGGTCTGCTCTGGCTGTGTGACCTGGAACAAGCCATCTCCTTCTCTGACCTCAGTGGCAGAGCACATACTCCTGGCTGTTTCAGCACCAAGTGTGCGGGGCAGAGAATCCAAGGGCTGTGAGCCACCACCCTGCCGCACTGGGCACCAGGAGGGAGGACGTCATCCCAGGGGAATTTACATGTGCCTTCTACTGACTGAAGCCACTACTACCAGACAGGTGGGCAGGGCCAACACTGAGGCCCTGAGAGAGACAGAAGGCTGCCCCAGCGTCACAGTGGCCGAGCCACACACGGTACTCCTATCTGGTCCCGGGTCCCCTTGCCCGGAGTCCTCTTGCCAGCGCACCCACTTTGTCTTGATTCACGAGGCCCCAGGCCCTGTCGTACCTGCTGTCTTTGGGACGACATCTGCCTTCAGCTGTGGGGAGAGAAGAAGGACAAGAGAAGATGAAGAAGGAACCGCCTCACCACCTAAGCTCCACAGCGGCCTCGGAGACTGCGAACCTACCATGTGCCACTCCATTCCCGTTACTCCCAGCCCTAACCAGGGGGCAGCCTAAGCAGCTATCATTTCTGCCAGCTGCTTCCTGAACCCAAGGCTGGAATGGAAGGAGGCAGCCTCAGTTTCCTAATCTGTCGGAAGAGATCACAATGCCATCCTGGCTACTTCCCCAGGCAGAAGTGGCAGAGCTACTACAGCTGGGCCCAAAGCATCAAACTCGGGGCTTGGAGAATGGGTCGAGAGAGGAACCAGTCCAAGTTCCTCAATGCATAATGGGAAACTGAGGCTCAGAGAGAGGCAAGAGGGTTGGGGGTGAGTGGAGGCTGGAGCCCCATCCAAGCTGGCCTCTTGCCTCCCAGCTTCAAATGCTGCCCTGGCGCCAAACCATTAAAATAAACTGGAGGGGGCTCTCCATGTTCCAGAAAAGGAAACTGCAGGCCCGTTGTTCAGAATAGGGCCGAGCTTTAAGACTACATCCAGCTTCCTTTGCTACCTTCCCAACTATTTGCTTCTTGCTTTGTTTTTTAAAAAGGCCCAAAGACTCAGTGGCAGGAACTGAGTGTCGCCCCCGGAAGGTTGGCTGGGTTTGGAGTTGGGATGAAGGTCTCCTGGCACACTGCCCAGACTCACAGGAGGGCCATCCCGGGGTCCGACCGGTGGCTGAAGCCCGCTGCCTGCCCAGCAGGCCCGCACTTACAGAGGCAGCGGGCCCAAAACCACTCTTGCTCATTCACTAGCGCTCAGCGGCTGACCCCATGGGGGCGGGGCGGAGCCGAGCTCCGCTTCGCCTTATGCAAAGGCAGCCACGTGAGCGCCCAGCCTGGCCGGGCCGCGGGGACCCGGACCCCCGAACCCTCCACCTTGGAGCTCAGGTCTAGGCACCGAACCCGTAAGGACTCGGAGCCCCTCCCCCTTCCCAGGCCGGCCAACGGGGCCGGGCCCTAGTCAACTACCACGTGACCTTGAGCTTTCTCCTCTACGCGAGCCTCCCCTCCCCAGCACTCCAAAGTTCCGAAGGAACACCGGAAGAAGCCAATCCAATGTCCCTTCTTAGAGAAGGGAAACTGAGGCCCCTAGCCCGGGAGTGGGAGGCAAGGCCATCCAGAAAGCCAGGCACAGCGCCGGGCCAGGGTTCAGGGCTTTCCAGGAGCGTCCCCCATGCCCAGTCCGGCGCGGTCCAGTCCCATGGTCTCACCTCCAGCACCACGCGGCCGAGCGGCTGCCCGTCAGCGCCCACGTCCAGGTACACTAGCGGGTTCCCAGCGGAAGAGGACGGGTTGCGGGCGCTGCCGCCGCCGCCGCTGCAGGCGCGGGCCGCGGGGAGGCGCAGCGGCAAGGAGCACGGGAGAGGTAGCAGACCGAGCAGGCGGGAGCCGCGGCGCAACGCCAACATCGCAGAGCCGCTCGAGTAGGGGCAGGAGACTGGCGGTGTGAGCGGAAAAAACAGCAGGAAAGGTCACCGACGCCGAAAAGGCTGAGTCTGCCGCGGCCGCGCGCCGCCGCTTTTATTGGCCCGTCAGGCCTCGTGGCCCCGCCCCCGTCCTCCGGGCCTGTCCGCGGGCGACCCCTGCCGGCCGAGGTGGGCAATGCAGCCGGGCTGGTGGAGCGGCAGAGTATGAAGTCCTTTGAACTTCACCAGGGCCAGAGACCTGAGGGGCAGACATGACCTCGCAAAAGGAGGCCGGTTCCTTTTTTGTGAGGGTCCCAATAGATGAAATTTAAAAAGGGGGAAAATGTTAAAACGTGGTTAACTCCAAAATATAAACATCTGGATGTTTTTATTTGACTATTAAAAAAAAAAATCTATGTTTGAGCCTTTTGCATAGGCCTCCCCTCCCCCCATAGGCCCTGCAGACAGAGACCAAGAGAGACAGTGGCACTGAGAGTCAAAGAAAGGTGGAGGTGAGAGGTGGAATTCGAGTGAGGGGTAGCAGGAGGAGATAGGCAGACACCTCACCCATGGTGACCACAGTCTTGTCCCAGCCTGGGCCTGTCTGCAGATGCTTTCTGAGATCAGATTCTCTTCCTACAAGACTGGAAACTGCCTGGGCCGGTCATGCTCCCACAGGCCCCCAGCCCTCCACCAGGACTGAGTCTGACTGCCCCTCCTCAACCCCACAGAATGACAATGTTGGTGCAACCAGGGCAGCCAACTACTGGCTCCCCTCCACCCCCACTCACCCGGAAACTTACTTCCTACCTGCACTGAATCTGCAGGTAACACAGCACAGGGGCCATTCCATAGGGAGAGCAAGGAAAAGTGAAAAACCGAGACAGGAAGAGAAAGGGAAGCGGGTGGGAGCAGCCGCAGGGAAGGGGATTTACCCCACATGCTGAGGTGGGCTTCACAGGAGCCTGGGAGGCTCACAGTAAGTGAATAATAGGCAGGTGTCCTGTGAGAGCATCTGGGCCAACACCTGTACCCTCCAGATGGGAAACTGAGGCCCAGAGAGAGAAAGGCACTGCCCAGGGATAGAAGAATCCTGGAGTCCTTACCATCAGCCTGTGCCACTCCTCCCAGTTTCCTCTCTGGAGAATAAGGGTACTTTTTCCCCAGGTCTGTTCCAAGGATAAAATGAACAACAGACAGAGGAATTTGTCAACTGTTTAGTACTGTGCCATGAGCATCAGTGGTGGACAAGGGTCTAAACGGTCTTTGCTCAGGGTTTAGGTCTCAGACAGCAGTGGGTTTCAGCTGCAGGGGCTCAGAGGTCTGAAGGACCAGAGAAGAAGGTGGTGGACCTTGGAGTCAGGTGGACTTGAGCTGGGACCAACTCTGGGCTTTCCTGCCCAGACTGAATCAGTTCCTGGGAAGGAACTGAGCAGCAAAATGCTGGCCCAAGCAAATTCATGAGGTCAGAGTAGAGTGTCCTAGCCTGATGAGAATGCTGGTTTGGCCCTTTTTTGGAAGCTCACAGTCATCTTTTCTCTATTCTTGGTCTAGGAAGGCCTGATCTCTCAAGGAAGCCCCAGTTGCATCCTAGAGCCCAGTTGCTCCCCAGGTCCAGCTCAGGATGGGACCTCACTCTGTCCTGGGGAATGACTCCTCCTTTCTCATAATTGTGCTGTGAATTAGAAGAGGCCTGAGTGGGGAGCCATCTTACTCCCTGCCCCATCTGGGCCCTCAGCACGTCTCCCAGATCCCCTCATGTCAGTGCATACTGTAGATTTGAAAGAGGAAGAGAGAAACCACCCCACACATCAGTTCCAGGCCCTCAGCTCACATAGCCCTTAGCCACACCAAGTGGATCAGTGGTACCCTATTGTCCCTCAAGCCTGTTCCTAGAGGCCCTCCGTTTATTCCCCACCCCACTGAAGCATGAACAGCCATATCCTGGAAAAGCTTCCTTCATTTGCTTAACCAGTTAAGTTCTCAAAGCCCTTCCCCAGCCCTTAGCTTCTCTGCTCTCTACCACAGCCTAGACAGTTTCATTGTACAGATGGAAGAACAAGGCCCCCAAGAATTTGGGAAGTGTTGGAGCTGGGAGTGGTCTGTCTGACTCCAAGATCAGGGATTATTGCATATGTCAGGCCCTTCTCACTATTATCAAGGAGTCATTGGGACAGGGTGGGAAGGGCAAGAGAGGCAAGCCTTGAACAGACAACACAGCAAGATAGAAACAGAGGAGTTAGTCAGGGGGCTGTGGAAGATGGGGACCAGGGAGGTGTCGGCCTGGGGGATCAGCCTGGAGACAACCACATTTGAGTGGCAGAGACACAAAGGTGTGGAGAGGAGATTCCAGAGGGGGAACGAGTCAAAGCCAGCCCAGATCTGGGAGAAGTCAGGGCACCTTCAAGAAAAAGCTGCGATATTGACCATGAGCTGAAAGGCTCGATAGAGGTGGGGAGTGGCAACCACAGAGGGCTCTGAAGGCCAGACAGGCCTAACGTTGTTGGCTAGAGCTGGGTCCATCAATGGTGCAATGTCCCTATCCCCAGGACCCTGGACTAAACCACACTCCTTCACTCATGTTACTTCTTCCACCCTCTTTGGAAAATCAAGCATCGTCACTACCTTCCTGCCCAAGCCAGGAAAAAGTTCCACCTCCCCCACAGGCTCAGCTGTAAAGTCATCTCTACCTGTACTGTTCTCAGTGGCATCAGGAAGAGTGACAGTTCCTGGGTTGAGCTATGAACTGAAACATGCCCAGCCCTTGAGGACTTCTGGCCCAGGTGAGATCAGGCAGGTATCAGCACACACCTGGCTCTGAGGCTATTTATAGGCTCTGTGTCATTCTCAGAAACAGCAATTTCTCCATCACTCAGCCCAAGTGGCTTCTTATCCAGGGTGTTAATGGTTTTCATCACCCAGGGATCCTGTAACACCTGTCTTTAGACCTCACAGAGACAAAGAACAGTCAGGTCATGCTGGGCTCGGAGATGACACTCAAGGATTGCAAACCCAGATGTCTGTGGGGGCCAGCAGGAAACATACCTGAGTGAAACATGCTAGATAAGGCTGGGGGAGTGAGAAGAGATGGCACTGTGTCCAAACACCCCATTTAAAGGGGCAGCTGCTGCCCATGCCAGCCAATTGTTGTACGTGAGACTATGGGTCCAGTGTAGCCAAGGCTCTTAATTTTTAAATAAAAGCTGAAAACGTTAGGTTTTACAGAAATCTCCCAATTTTTCAATGCTGGGAACTAATTTTAAAATAAAATCAAACACTGAATGAGCCAGAAACAACATGTTCACAATCTAGGTGAGGTGTCTGGGCCAGTAGTTTGCAAGCTTTGATCTCCACTGTATATGACAGAACTGAAGCTCAGACAGGGACAGGGATTTGCCTGCAGTCACACAGCTAGGAAATACTGCGTCTGTGGTCAAACTCCTCTCTTCACTCTTGCCAGGGCCCTTTTTGCAAGATTCACGAGCATACGTGTTTTCAGAGCACCTACTATATGCAAGGCCTGAGCTTCAGCCTAGGAATACAGGACAAAGATTGGGACAGACAGGTATAGTGCAGCATGATTTTAAGTGCTGCTGAACACGCCTCTCCCAGGTGGCCCATGTACACAGCAGGGGTGAATGTCATGGTTGTCCTGGGCTACCTGGAGAGCCTTCCAGTAAGGAAGATGGGCACGGGGTGGGGTTTTAATCATTGCCAGTGTCAGTCACTGGGACAGGTGCCTTACATAGAAGGAGGCAGTGGACTTCATCTCTCGTTCCATTTGGGGGGACTGGAGACGCCCAGAAGAGCATCCATCTATCATGAGCATCAGACAGGGAACCCGGAAGAGAGGTTCTTGGGTAAGAGTTCAGAAATCCGCCAGAGCCAGAGCCTGCTAACAGGGCACTGTGATTACGGCAGTCTCTGAGGTGTCCCCCATGGCATCACCAGCCTTTACAAAGGCAGTATGAGTGCATCAGCTTCTCTCTGCTGGCTTCCAGGAACAGTCCAGAGCATGCTCTAATTAGAGCACGGTGGGAGGCAGGGCGGGGCAGGCAGGGGACATTTCCCTGGAGGCCCAAGGTGTTGGTGGGCACAGTGACTAGAGACAGCCCCCGAGAGGAAGGTCTGGGGAAACTCCCAGAGTCCAGCTGGGCTTTAACAGTCACCCATGTGGGCCCCTGGGTGAGGCAGCCACCAGGGTAGGGCAGGGCAGGGCAGGGCTCACCCCACCCAGCCACAAGGCTCTTGCACAACCCACCTGGCCATCGAGTGGAGTGGAAGAAGTTTGCCTTCCGAGCGTATCTGCTGTCTACTGTGATCTGAGCGGCCTTGGGGGCTGAGGAAGTCTTCCTGAGAAGCTGCGACCAAAGGGAAGAGTTTTGAAGGACTGTGGCAGTAGTCCCTAGGGAAAGGGGCCACTGTCAACCAGCACCATGTCCTGGAAGTGTGGGTTTTGGAGTCAGGCAGAACTCAGCTGGAGACCTGGTTTCCCATTTCATTCATTCACTCATTTGTTCATTCACTCCACAGCTATTATACCTGCAGTGTGCCTGACACTTTTATAGACACTGGAAATACGTTGGTCATTATATTTTCATGGGAAAGACAGAGAAGAACAATTTAAAAAGAAAAGAAAAGAAGAAAGATGATTTCAGACAGTTGTATGTGCTCTGTATGAGTAAAACAAGATGGTATGCTGTAGAGTGACTGAGGCAAAGGTGACACTTTATGAGTGAGGTCCGTGTGGCCTGACCAAGGAGGAAACACTTGGACCAAATCACATGTAGCTGTATGAGCTCAGAGAGGTTGTTTTGGGCTTCTTTGATCTTCAGTCTCCTTATCTGTAAAGAGGAGTTAATGATGCCTATGAAACAGAATTGTTCATATTAAGGAGAGTAATATGGTGAAGGGCCTTGAACATACTAGGGCCTCAGTGAATGAATGAATGAATGCACATCGCTTAACCCAGACTCACTGAAGAGTCTGTCGGGGTGGGAAGGGTGATTTCAAGAGCATGATATTGTACCCTATGGATATAAGCCCTAAGGCACGCCTCTGTGGGAGTTTTATGGGTGGTTTTTATTACTGTTCACCCTTGACTTCCCTTAACAATATAATAATGCTGTCCTTACACCTACTGGTATGTAATATTTGGAGGCTTCCTTAGGTATCTTCACAGCCACCAATGTCTTTTGAGTCACAGCCACCAATGATTGTGAGGTCAACTGGGCTGCGCTGTTATCTCAATTGATTGAGGAGGAGGTTGGGGCCCCAGGCTACACAGAACAACTAGCATTTAAGCCGGCGATATTGGTTTGGGTTCTTTCCACTGTATAAAAAAAAATTATAATGGCACTTTTCCCCCTCTCCTACCCTTCTGAGGCAGGTGGTCTCTAAGATGGCCCCCAGCGATGCCCTGGTAGTCAGGGCCTGGCGTAGTCCCTCACCTTGAATGTGAGGTAGACCTAATGAGTGAGGTCTTCATCATCCTGGACCTAGTCCCTCCTGATGAGCAGAATGCGGCAAAAGTGATGGGATGCCACTTCCAAGGTTAGGTTACAAAGAGACTGTGGTTCCTGCCTTGGGCTGGTTCTCTCTCTCTCCCCTGCCTCCCCGCCCACCAGCTGCCATGTTGTGACACTTGGCAACCTATGGATATACCCGCATTGAGGTACCAAGGCCTGCCAACCACTCTGGGAGGGATTTGGACGTGAATCTTCTGCAGCTTGTCCACAGCATGTGAGCGAGCTCAGCAGGGGATCCGCAGGTCCAGAGGAGCTTTGAGGGGACTGCTGCCCCAGCCGACGGCTTGACTGTAACTTCCTGAGAGGCCTTGAGCTAGAGGCACCAGCTTTAAACCATGCCCAGACACCTGACCCACAGAAACTGTGAGGTAAGAAATGTCTGTTGTTTTGAGCTCCGCAGTGTTGGGGTCATTTGCTCTGCAGCAATAGATAATTATACATGGGTACCCTGCCCTCAGCCAGGGCACTTTCAAGGCCAACTCCTATCCCATTGCTGCACATGCAGCCTGTCACTGATCTGCCATTTCAGCTGGCTTGTGTCACTAGCTGTGGTTGGCAAACAGCTCATTGACACGGTCAGGGAGAACTGGCCCCGAGAGACAGGACTAACCAGTCTTGGTGAACACGTAGAATGGGCTATTTTTGTCACGTTCACCTTCTCTGAAGGTGAATGCATGGAGCCTGAGAGAGAGAAGGAGCTGGTAGGAAATGCTCGGTCAGAGGGTCTGAGCTGGAATAGCTGGGGTCTGGCCACGGCATCTCAGTGGCCTCTGGGAAAGGATGGTACCTCACATTATGACTCCGTGCCAGGCTCTGCACTAAGCACTTTGAAGGCATCGCCCCGATCCTCAGGAGAATCCTATGAAACGGAGATTGTTATCTCTTAAAAATGAAGCAACGGAGGCCCAGCGAGGGTAAATGATTTGCCCAGGGTCACTCTAGTGCAAAGTGGAGACTGAATTCCTCCCAATTCCCCGTGGCCGTGTGTCTTCCTTCAGGAGCTGGTGGGCTCTAAGCAGAGCCTCTTAGCTGGATTATGCCAGAGATCATTCTCTCCATGCAGCCTTTTTTCTAGCTAACCTGACACCCATGCTTGATGACTCAGATCTTCAATCACATCTAATCCTTGTGATAACTTGGCAGGAGAGAGGCTGTGGCCCCCATGTGATGGATGACGGTTCTTAGGCTGAGAGGGAGCCCATGACTTGCCCAGGGCCACACAGATACCAGGTGGCAGAACTGGATTTGAACCCAGGTCTGGCTGACTCCAAAGCCTGCCCTGCCCCCACCCCCACCCTGGTTGGGCCTCCTTGCTTTAGAGAGTCTACCATTTGCTTCCAGCTCTGCAGGGATGGCATCCACTAGTATAGGTGAGCAACCTACAAACAGAGTTTATTAACACAATTTCTGCCCAGAGTCAGGAGGAATAGGATCTGATGGGCAGGACTCAGGAGGTTCTCACACAGCTCAGTTGGCCTTTGTGCCCCATCCCACCTCTGTTTACCAGCACTGATTGGCATCATTATCCTAAGGAGAGGCCTCTACTGCCAGGCTGCCCAGGAGTGAGGCTTGAGCTTTGGCCAAGACTAAAATGTTTCTTGGGCAGACCTTATCTGAGCTCTGGGCTCTCTGCCCTGTGGTTGCAAGGACAGCCTGCTATTCTGCCGTCTCTTTTCCCTTTTTTGATCTGTTTTTTCCTGTTGACCTGTGTAATTTTCTTGAATCTATTGGCTTAACCCTCTTCCTCTCTACTTACCAACACTTATACCTCTCCCTCTTACATTAGAATAAATCCCTTTCTAATTGGCATTGCCTACCTTCTAATTGATATTGCCCAGTACCGTTGATGGCTAGTGTTTGTGTTTTATGCCAATTAAAGTAAGCACTACCGTCTTAGATGCTTGATAACAGTAAGAAAAATAGCTGTCATTCACTGCACACTTAGCTACCTATGGTAAGAATTTACAACCTTATTTCTAAATCCTCACATGGCCCTTAGGAATAGGTACCAGTGTTAACTGCTCTTTATAAATGAGGTCTCCAAAGCTGACAGAAGTTATGTAAGCTGTCCAAGGTAACACGGGGTCTTCCCTTGCATTAAGTAATTGGCCAAGCAGCCTGTATTTGACGTGACTCTGCCTAATCCCAGAACTTGGCTTCTCTATCTCTACTGATGCTGAATTTTAGTACAAAAGGTCAGCAGGAACAGCCCAGGCTGAGAGAGGCCTTAATTTATGTAACAAAGATCTCAGGTTTTAGATGAGCAGAGGCTCAGAAAATTGATCAACTCCCAGGCTGCATTCCAAAGACAGCGTGTCCATGTCACAGGCCCTGATGGTAGCCTAGTCTGAGTGCATCAGGAGATCATGGCATAAGCCTCAGCTGCCCGTGGACTGGCCCAGCAAACTCAGCAGTAGGTTCAGCCTAGAAGGGGGACAGAAGACCCTGTGATTTAAGGGTGTATGGAGCCATTCTAACAAATTGGTTCACAAGTGTGGGGGAGGGGTGAACAGGGTACCATTTCCAGGGTGATGGGGACTGTGTCATAGAACACAGTGGGACTCCATAGGCCTGAAGCAGAACCAGCAAGGAGCCAGGTTTGGGCTTCTTTAGAGGAGAAAGCTTTTTATCAGTGATCTCACATAACAATGCTTTGAAGTAGTAAGCTCCCCTGACTGGAGGTGCATGAGAAACACCAAGCAGAGACACCATAAAGAGGCTTCCTACTTGGGTGGGTGATGGGACCAAGTGACCCATGAGGTTCCTTCCGATTCTGAGACACTCTGATTTAATCCCCTTATGTCCAGGCAGCTTGGGGGAGCAGAAAGAGCAGAGCACAACCTCAAAGGCATTTATTGGCATATTGGTGAGT
Source organism: Hipposideros armiger (assembly GCF_001890085.2). Classification (NCBI taxonomy): domain Eukaryota; kingdom Metazoa; phylum Chordata; class Mammalia; order Chiroptera; family Hipposideridae; genus Hipposideros; species Hipposideros armiger. Next base: position 614,504 of record NW_017732002.1, on the reverse strand, counting down.
GAAATGGAACATGAAATTATAACAGCCAGAAGAGAACACTATCATATGGTTACTGGTTTCAAAGTGGTCGATAGTATAGAAGCAAATGGAAGGAGCTGTAAAAAAAGTAGGGAACTCCATGCACATTTTAAACATCTGCACTTCAGAAGGCACCACAGGCACAAGTGCAGCACAGTAACCTGTATTTCTTTCCCAGGTATTTCTTGCTACCCTTTCCCCCCATGCTTTGAGGCAGGTGGGTTTCAGAAATAATGGCAAAGAAGTCAATACTTGGCTGTGAGGTTTCCAGAAAACCCTGAGGACACAGCCATGTGGTTTGGAAAATGTGCATGACGGCTCAGCCAGTCTTGACACACAGCCTCCACCTTCATCCGTCCTGGCCGACATGGGACTCCCAGGGTTGGAGGAAAAAGCTTGTGGAGGAGAATCAAGGAAGTTAAGTCCCCAGAGGGATATGAGAACTTATGGATGAATTGAGGCATCTGAAGGCAGGGGCATCTTGAGCTTCCAGGAAAGGAGCAAGGAACCAGTGCATGGTGTGCCTAAGCAAGTGGGCCTCCAAATCCTTCCCCAGCCATGGTGTGGCATAGGCAGCAATGGACAGATGTCCTGGGGGGAGGTGCGAGAGGGCCCAGAGTGACCCAGTAAGCCTGAAGACTGAAGGCATTGTGGTTGGACGAGATCATGATAAGGCATAGTCAATAGCCAGATAGAAACGAGGACCTCGGTAGACACCAGGGGATTGACAAGGACAACTTTGACAGATGCCCCAACTCCGTTATCTTGGCACTCCTTAGCCTCCAGGGACTTAGAGGCAATGCTGGGAGAAAGGTCTTCCCCAAAATTACTCAAATTGTTTCCACCATTTGGCCAAAATAGGAGCTTGAAAAAGGAATTAAATTTTGTTATAGAAAAGTAAATTTAGCTGTGCTTCTTGCCTGCTTGTATTTATGGACCAGAATTTATATCCATTACATAATTAAAGAGCTTTCAACCAACCAGGAAAAATATCTGTGGTGTATGTGTACCATCAGTATTGAAATTGTTCGTGAAAATCAACTGGAACAATGTTAATACCTCAATAGAAAACACATAGAGGAAATGATTAGGCAGTTCACAAAATGCAAAATATAAAGGCCAGTAATCATAAGAAAAAGGATGTTCAAACTCACTGGAAATGATGGAAGAAACATTCATAAAAGGTGTGGGATATCATTTTAGCACCGTCTGCTTTGTGCATTGGTCCATCAATTATGCCCAAATGCTGCATGCTTTTTCATGGTTCTCCACTGTGGTCCACACCTCCATTCCTGACTGCCCCAGTGTGGAAGCTGTGAGAAAGCATAGCTCAGATCTCTGCCTGCAAGGCATGGAGTTGGAACAAGCTGCTGTGCTCTGAAATCAATCATCACATTTGCCCCTGAATCACATTCCCAGCCAATGACTGACTGAGTGTGGCAGGAGTGCTAGGCACCCTCCCACCCCCCACGAGAAGTGGACCCCTCTGATGGCTGATTTTGGCTAGAAGACTCCCCAAAGGGCTGTGCAAGAGGCTTCCATCCAACCAACTGTCCTCCCTCCCTCCCTCCTTCCTTGCCTCCCTCCTTTCTTCCTTCTTTCCTTCAGTCAAGGTCAGACTTGACTGACAGTCTGACAGCCCTCTCAGCCTCCCTCTTCTCCCGCCCAATTTCCTTTCACAGGTATTTCCCTTAATATGTATCTTTGACATCCTTAACACCTGCTTTCTGAAGATGTCCAAGTAACACCTGACCATGGCTCCCCCACGCAGACTGGGCTCTTACCTTGTGGGTCCACTGCTGCCAGATTGTAGTCTCCTCCCTTCCTGAACAAAGATGGTGTTGCTGTGCTTTTATAGCTCAGTGTCTACCCAGACCTCACCAGGGTGGCCATACAAAGAAGATTATACTATTGATGATATCTCAGATTCTATCCTACCTGCTGACCAGATTCTGACCCACTATCACTGCATTTTCCACAAGCAATCCTACCCCACCCCAGGGAGGTTTCACATGTACCCCTAAGCTGGTCTGCTCCTACTGAGGGCTGTCCCTGCTCTGCTGGTGCCCCCATCGATGGGTCAGGAAGACCTCCCTCTCACTTACTTGTTTGGGGTCTTGTATTAGTTTGCTAGTGTCGCCATAACTGCCACTGCAGAGTTACCACAAACCAAGGAGCTTCGATAACAGAAATTTGTCCCACAGTTCTGGAGGCCAGAAGAATCAAGATGTCAGCAGGGTTGGTTCCTTCTGAGGGCTCTGAGGAAAGGACCTAATCCGGGCCTCTCTCCTTAGCTCGTAGAGGACTGTCTTCTCCCTGTGTCTCTTCACAATGTCTTACTTCTATGCCTGTCTGTCCTGGGTCTAAATTTTCCTTTTTTAAAGACACTAGTCATATTGGATTAAGGTCCATCGCAATGACCTCATCTTAACTAATTACAACAGTAATGACCATATTTCAAAATAAGGTCATCTTTTGAGGTACTGGGGGTTGACTTCACATATGAATTCTGAGGGGACACAATTCAATGCACATAACAGGGCCTCATGGCAGGGTTAACTGGGCCTCAATGTCTTAGAAGGGTTTTAGTGAAATAGCTCTCTCCTTTCTTTCCTTTTGGACTTACAGCCTCCTAAACCCCTATAAGACTCAGTCATGAGCCTGCGAGAGGCAAGACTGGGGGACCAGTCCCATTTACAGATACCAGAATGAATTCAGAGTTACCCTTCTCTCTGCTGACAGAGGTTTCTTACTGGACCAAGCTGGCCTCAGCCCCTACCCAGGAGGTTCTCCAGCCTCCTGTGGGGGCAACTTCAGTAAGCCAGGCCTACCAGTTCACTAGACAGCCCCAGACATAGTCAAATTCCATGTAGATACCAGTTGGGAACCCGATTCACAACTGAGTTTTACACACGTAGACCTTGATATAGCTAGCATGCATATAAACGTCTGCTTTCAACATCAGGAGCTGGTACGAGATGATGTCTGAAGGCACATCTCACGAAGCACTCAATGCATAGTTATCACCATCCTTATTTCCAGCACTGTTGTTACTTGGTGATTCCCTCAGTGCTAGCTACCAGGTCTCCTTTGCTTCTCTACCCTTATTGTACATGGAACATGTGGATGCTCACCTGCACAACCTGGAGACTTCTAGCCTGGGAACTCTCAGAGCATCCGGGGTCCAATCGAGCGATGGGGGGCACAGTGATAGGGTGACTCACACTTGGAGACCTCACACGCTTCTCTGACTTGAGGACCCAGGCCAGTTTTAGAGGCTCACAGAGGGACTTTGGCCTCTATTGGTACCTGTTCTGGAGAAACATCCACCCAAGCCTGGAATGTTCTGGGCTGTGATTTCATCAACTGGAGAAACTTTTTGGCTGCCTTTCAAAGTTCAAGGTTTTTGGGCTGTAAGTTCTGTGGGCAATCTCTATAAGATGACAGTTGAGTTATTAGCATGCACCTTCCTCACATCCTCCCCTCCACTCACGCCTCAGCTCACTGGCTTTTACTCTTTGCCTCACTCATACTCTGCTTCCTGACAGGCTCCTCAGGTCATCCTTGCAGCTGCTGGTTCCCTCCAATACAGCCTCATCAAAGGCTGCTCTCTTGGACACTAGGCTGTCCTAGTTTCTCATTGACTTCTCCACCTACCCCTTCTCACTGCCTTCTCAGCCTACCTCCACCAGCCCAGCCCTTTTGTGTGGATCTCCCAGGGCCTTATCTTTTGCCTGGTCTCTCCTCTGTTCATGCTCTCACCCAGTTCCAGGACTTCTGAACTCTCCTTCTCAGCTTCTCAACTTCTCAAGCTCAGGGCTCCTAACTCTTTAGGCACACGAGGAGTAGTCTGAGAGGGGACTTGGGAGGGGCAGTGATGGAGGAAATCCAGCCAGGCTGAGCGTCTCTGGGTGGGCAGATATGTGAGAGTCTAAACCATCAGCTGGTGTCTGAGAAGGCCTGCAGGGGTAGAAGTCCTGACCGACCCACGGTAGGGTCTCGCAGAAGGCTTGATTGGACTCTCCACTGGCAGATGATGGTTATCCATAACAGGGTTTCTGACAGCAGGACCCCAAACCTGGAGCCAGAGACCAGGCCAAACCCCAGGAGGGTAAGCCTAACAGCCCAAATGGCCCAGCACAGTAAGGACATAGAGTTAGGACACATGAAAGGCTGAGAGACCAGGCATGGTCCAAATGTGAGAGCTCACCCTAGAGTTTATGGGGCTAAGCGCTCAGTGATTCCCTGCTGTGGTGGTTTTAAAACATGTCCACAATTTCATTGTCATTCCTGACATTAAGGGATGGACTCTTATTCCTGTTCTCTTGAATCTGGGCTGGCCTCGGTGACTCACTTCTAGCCAGTAGAATGTGGCAGAAGTAAAGTGGCTTGTCTTCCTGTGCTAGGCCATAAAGGCAACGTGGCTTCCCCTTAGTCCTGCTCTTGATAACCAGCTGCCATGCTGTAGGGAAACCCAGGCCACATGGAGAGGCCACAGGAAGGCGCTCCAGCTGACAGCCCCTGCTGAGGTCCCAGCCGCCAGACCTGTGCGTGAGGAAGCCTCTGAGAGGGCTCCAGCCCCATCTACCATCTGCCTGCCACCACCTTACAGACCCAGTAAGAACCGCTCAGCTGAGCCCAGCTAGCTAAGAATCATGAGAGATGATAGTAATAAATGATTGCTATTGTTTCACACCGCTAGCTTTGTGGTGGGTGGTTACGCAGCTAGAGTTCAACAGAATACCTACCTGGTAGGGATATGGGGTGGACACCTGACAGGGCTGACAGGAGCCCTAGTCGGGTAGCTCCCTGGTAAGTGAGCCTAAAGGATTTTCAGACACCACGGCCCAGGGAGAACCATTCTCCTTCTTGCCCCTCCCCTCCTCCTTCCAGATATCAGATAACAGCACCACCATCCACCCAGGGACCCCAGCTACAAACTGATTCTTCCCTCTTCCTGACCTGTTCCATCTAATTTGCCCCCATTCATCCATTCATTAACAAACCTTTAGGGAGCACCCACTCTGAATCAAGCTTTGTACAAATTTGCGCATATGCTGGAGAGCAAGACTGACCTAATCCCAGTCCCCTGGAAGCTTATGGTAAAGCAAATTATTCATTACAAGTGGAGTAAAGGCTAACATTTTAATACCTGTGTGCATTAATTAATCGAAGCACAGTGCTGAGTGCTTCACATTCATTCAATCATTGAATTCCCCATAATAAGCCCATGAGGAACAGATGATTAACTCTGGAGATCATTAGCTCCATTTTTCAGATGAGGAAACCAGGGCACCGAGAGGCTGAGTGGGGTCCCTGAGGTTACGTGTTAGTAAGCAGAAGCACTGAGATGCAGTTTCTTTCCAATCCACCCCCTCTCCTTCCCTTCTACTGCTGCTGGGGTCCCATGGGCCCTCTGGGAAGCAAAGGCTGAGACAGAGGTTTCCTGGGGAAGACGTTCCTGTAAGAGACAGAGCAGCAAGAGTCCCAGACTTCCATGAAGATCAGCCCAAGCTCGGGTCCGCCCAGTGGGAGCTCCAGACCACAGGTCATTGTTAAAGGAGCCCCACCAGGCTCGGTCTTCCTATAACCACTATATGCAGCTTCTGGGTCGGTCCAGGGAGGTGGCCTTGTATATCACTCCACTCCTTGCAACTAAACGCAGATTCTCCCTGAAGGAAGGACCCAGGGCACCAACCCCCCACCCCCACACCCTCATGGCTGCCACCTGGATTATCAAGACCGCCCCTCTCTGGTCCACCTGTCCAAACTGTGTCTGGATGGATCATGGTAACACACACGTCTATCCACTGTGAAATCCCCTGATAATTCCCATCTCCTACAGGATAAGGAGTAGGTTCCTGGGTTGGCCATCAAGGCCTCTACCCTCCCATCTGAAACCCTCCACTGCTGCACTGACCACTGCAGGGACACAGGCTCCGACTCGCACCTGAGCCCGTGCTGACTACCTGGGTGGCCTTGGGGAGTCACTTTACATTGCTCTTATCTGCACCTCCTCCGAAGGTTGTTCTGGGGTCTTACGAAATGCTGTAGGTAAAGCGCTTAGCGCCGTGCCTGGCAGAGAGAAAAGGCAGAATGTATCTTTTCATCCCAGACCTGCCTCTCAGCACAGCCACAGAGCCCACGAGGGGCTGGCATCAGGTCAGGGGGTTCCCGTCTCCCCTAATCTCTGGGAGAAGAGTGAACAGAAGGGTCACTCTCAGGCTCTCTTTGCCTGTTGAGGGACCAGAGAGGCAGGTCCAGTCACCCCTGGCAGGAGTGGCTATGGTCCCCTGATCCAGACCTGGCAAGGTCACTATCTGAGGGACCAAGCTTGAGCAGAGAGGTGGGGAGGGGGAGAGGGAAGAATCTTTGTGACTGCAGTGTGGGTCTGGTGGCGGTCCTATGGCTGGGGCCTGGGGGTTTCCTTACCCTCCCGTCCTTGACCCCTGCTCCAGTCCCATTGGACACTGTGCTTGGACTGACTGCTGCTCAATAATTGGCCCTGCCCCCACCCTGTGGGACTGTGTAGGAGGCCTTGTTTGTGGAGGGCCCTGGTCCTGCCTGGCGCCAGCCTGGCTTGCTCAGTGAGGCCCCTCCTCAGGGCTGTCCCCACAAGCCACCTCCTCCAACAAAGGGCTAGTGTCCTCAGGAGGGCAGGTGCTGTGTAAGCAGGACGGCAGCCAGGCCTGCCAGGGTTTCTGGGCAGTCAGATCACAGAGAATTGACCAGGGCCTGGCTGACTGGGGCCAGGGCCTTCAGGGTCTCCATTTGTTTTTGTTGGTTTTCAGCCAGTGTCCCTAGGAAGAGGTCAGGGGAGGGAGGCAGGCAGAGGCTCAGACTGGGACCTGAGGTGTATTTGCCAAGTCAGGGGCTAGAGGCTAGATGAGGGCCCCCCAGAAGGGGTGCAGGCTCTCTACCTCCCCATTGCCAGCCCCAGGCCTCACCTCAAACCCTAGGCCCCAGCTGGACCTAAGGCCCAGCAGCAGAGAGCTAGAGTCCACTCCCTTAAGCCTGGAAGGAGACCACCCTTCTGCTTGTGCCTCTACCCCCATTCCAACCCCCATTTTTCTCTTGGCCAGTGTTACCAGATTGTTGAAACTCCTGCTCAGGTCCACTGCCTGCCTCCCTGCTTCCAGTTTGGGCCAACTACTGATTCCAGAAAAACAGCCTTCAAACATCCACTGACGGCCAGTCAGCCCTGGGGGAGGTGACCCCTGCCCTCACTGAGGAATACTTCTCTGAGAACAGGTGAGTCACAAGTGGGATTTAAGCCAGTGGTGGATGACCAGGGCTGCCAACCACCTCAGGCTGCATCAGTAAAGGCCAAATATCTAAAATGAGGGAGGTGAGAATCACCTTTGCTATTTGTAGCTCAGACTTGTGGCAGTGAGACTATCTACAAATATTTGAAGGAGTGTCACATAACAAGAACAAATGAATGGAAGTTGCAGAGAATAATGAATGAAAGCTACAGATTTCAGGACAGCATGAGGATAGAAATCTATCAAGAATTTTGTGTATGTTGTACTTTTCCCACTAATCATAAGTTCCTTGGGGGTCTTGTTCATCTCAATATCTCTGCCACCATCTCAATTTCTTGCTACCTGTCACCCCTAAGGTCATGGTGTTGGAAATAAATACTGGCTAGATCAATGGGTAGATGGATAGATGAATGTGGTGGCAGAGGACAGATGGAGGTGAGTGCATGGGTGAAGGGTTAGGTGGGTGGGCAAACTCATAAACTGCTGACTTTATGTTCAGGGCTGGGTGAGTACATAACTGGTTGAACCCTGCACTGGAAGGAGGCCAAGATGGAAGCCAGCATGACCCTTACCAACACAAAGCCTAGCTTCTCAAAGATCCCTTACAGAGGATGCACAAGGCACTGAACATAAGAGAAAAGATGAATAACTTAGACTTCACTGACACTAATAACTTCTGTTCATCAAAGGACATCATAGAGAAGATATTCACAGTACATACTTGTACATCTGACAAAAGTTCATATCTAGCACCTATAAAGAATTTCTCTAAATCAGCACAAAAAGACAAACAGTCCAGTAAACAGTGGTCCAAAGACTTGAATAGGTATTTGACACACATGCAAAGGGAAGTAGGTATCCAAAAGACCCATAGCATATGAAAAGACACCCAGCATCATTAGTCGCCTGGGGAAAGCCACTTAAAGCCTTGGTGAGATACCATCATACAGCCACTAGAACAGCTAGAAATAAAAAGGGTTGGTGAGGATGTGATGTAGCTGGAACTTTCATGTGCTATGACTGGAGGTGTAAATTTGTACAATCACTTTAGAAAACTGTTTGGCAATTATCTAGTAAAGCTAAAAATATGCTTACCTGTGACCCAGAAATTCCTGAGGCATATATCCAAGGGAAATGAATATGAATGTCTATATAAATATGTTATATGGATGTCCAT
>NW_017732002.1:532389-605674 GCF_001890085.2 Hipposideros armiger | reverse complement strand
CCCCCCCCAAAAAAAGCCAGAGTGCATACTGTATGTTTCCATCTATAGGGACTGCAAGAGTAGATAAAACTAATCTGTGGTGAGAGGATAGTGATGACTTTTGGGGTTAGGATTGGTGGGAAAGGGGGTACAAGGCCAGGGCCATGCCATCCTTCCCACAATGCAGCAAGCACATCTGGAAAGCCTGAGGGCTCCACTCTGTTGACTTCACAGAGCTGAAGTCATCTGTGCTGCTTCTCTCATGAGTCAGGGAGCATCACAAGACGCTGACAGAGATGACAGCTGGTGAGGCCTCCAGTCAGGGCAGGGCATGTCACACAACCAGAAGCAGAGCACAGCAAGCACTGGATGTAGAAAGCTTCCAGGCAGGAAGCTCACAGGATGGAGTGGGGACAAGCTGAGAGCTAACCTATGACAGGTGCAGAGAAAGGAAACTATGAGTCACACTCACCTCGTCCTTCTCCCCAGTGTCCCTCTCATCCACCCTCTCGCCACATTCTACAGCTCCTGCCCTAGGTCCAGGTCACAGCCCTTCGCCTTAGAGACTGTAAGAGGCCGCTCCACGTGCTCTAACCTGAGCCCCTCGGTCTAATTTCCTCAATGCTTCCAAGAGGAGCCACTCCCACACTAACTTTCAAGTAAAATTTACACTCAATAAATGCATAGATCTTAAAAGTAGCGTTTGAAGAATTTTGACAAATGTATATCTCTGTGCAACCAACACCCCAATCAAGACATGGAGCAACCCCATCACCCAGGAAACTTCCCTTGAACGACCTTCCACTCACACACCTTGCACAAAAATAACCTCTGTTCTGTCTACTATCCCCATAGATTAGTTTTGTAGGTTCTTGTATTTCACATAAAATGAAATTTTATAGTAATTCTATTTTATGCTTGGCTTCTCTCACTGACATAATGTTTTTCACTCTCATCCATCCTTTGTAACTTATTGGATAGGATTCTATTTTATGAACTTAACTCAATTTATTTATTTTTCTGTTGATGGACAGGTAGGCTGTTTTCAGTTTTTACGATTACGAAAAGTGCTACAAGTGTTTGTGTGGACATATATTTTCATTTCTCTTGAGGAATTACCCACAAGCTGAATTGCTAGGGTATGTAGTAAATATGTGTTTATCTTTATGAGAAATTGCCAAACTTTCCCAAAGTGGCTGTACCGTTACCAATACCCACCAGTAACGTACAAGAGTTCCAGTTGCTCCACATCCATTTGACGTCAGTCTTGTTCATTTTAGCCACCAGAGGATCTTTTTAAACCACATCTAAACAGTTAATGTCCATCAACTGATGAATGGATAAACACAATGCAGTAAATCCATACAATAGGATATTATTTGGTAATAAAAAGAAGTAAGTATCAAGACATGCTACCTACCATATAGTGAACCTTTATGCTAAGTGAAAGAAGCCAGTCACAAATGGGTACTAGTCTTATCAGGGTGATCATTTCATAAGGTTTATAAATATCTAGTCACTATGTTGTACACCTGAAACTAATATAATATTGTATCTTAGCTGTAATTAAAAAATAAATTAAGAAACAAACAAAAAACCCCCTTCTAGTCAGTACAATTCCTTGGAGCACCATTCTAGTTGATAAATGGATGCTGCCCGATTTATGAATCCTTAATAAAGTCAATTAGATCTTCAAAAAAAGAAAGAAAAGAAAAAGAAGGCAGTCACAAATGACTACATGTTATATAATTTCATTTATATGCAATGTCCTGAGTAGGCAAATCCATATAGACAGAAAGTATATTAGTGCCTACCCAGGGCTGAGGGGATGGGAAGGTTAAGGAATGATAGTTAATGGGCATGAGATTTCTTTCAGGGGTAATGAAAATGTTCTAAAATTGATTGTGGTGATTCACAACTCTGTGAATATCTAAAAGCCATTGAATTGTACACTTTGAATGCAGGAATGATATGGTCTGTGAACTGCATCTCCATAAAGCTGTTTTAAAAACCCCACCATGTTTAATTAAACAGAGAACCCCTGTAACTCCCTTGTGTCCTCAAGGTAAAGACCCAGATTCTCAGACCTAAATTCATCCACACCATCACCCACTTCTACAAGCACAGTGGAAATTCGGCCTTTTCAGATGCACTGTATACCAGTATGCCTCTGAGTGTGTGCACATATTGTTTCTTCTTATTGTTGTTCCACTTCATTCTGACTCATTGTTTATGGTCCAGCTCACCTGACAGCCTTCTCTTAACCCTCTTCTGTTTGTTCGTTCATTCGTTCATTTGACAAGTCATTATTAGCCATCTGATGTACGTCAGTGGGCGTCTGTTCTAGGTACTGGGCATACATCAGCAAAAAATGCAGAGCACAGCCCTCATGGAGTGCATGTGACAGTTTGCACGAACAAATGCTAACTGAGCTCTTAGTAAACGAGAAGACTATGCCTCCGCCCCACCCTGCCCAGCTGTTTCACCACTAACCCCTCCAGACTTTCACAAGTCAATGGTGGGTGTGCCTCCCACTCAAGGTTGGGGGCTCTGTGGGCTGGGGACCTAGGACTAGCTATCTTGAGCATCAGATCAAGGATGATGACTCCTCCATGTACACGTTCCTTGTGCAGCCCTGGTCTCATCTGCTCACCTCCTCTACTCAGCAAGGGAGGAGTTGTGAAGAGGAGATAAGAAGGAAGGATGCCCACTGCCCAGATGGGGTACCTGAGCCCCAAGATAATAGCTGGATTGCATGAAATCACACAGCTGCCTGTGGAGCTTCGACAGGAAACTGACTTCTCTTTCTCTCTGCCCTGGGTAGGTTCCTTGTGGCCTGACCAGCTCTGAGGGCCAAGGATTGGTGTCCCCACACCAGAAAGTGATTCTAAGCCTAGCTGCAAGCATGGCCCAGGGGCTGGTGCATCACATGGAAGGATTGTCAAGGAGCAGCAGTGTGTCTACAGAGCCTCCCTCCTCGCTTTCAGCCTGGCCCAGGTGAGCCACAAACATCTAAGCATAAAGTGTTTTCTCTCCCAAGAGGTATGTAATTTACAAGGGAAGCCACAGGAAAGGGACCTGCAGCAGTCTCCTTAATGGTGTGATTAATGCTCAGGTGGTGACAGTGGCTCAAAGCACTGTTCATGGTGACATCTCCTCCATGTCCTTGCAGACATTTGGCTCCTCTTTGTACATGGCTCCTTCCAGTTTATTCTGGCAGTAAGAGGGTCTTCAGGACGCAGTGCAAACTATCTGAGACTGCCCTGTAACTTGCATCCTTGGGCCTCTCCAGCCCGTTTCTCTTTGGTTGCCTGGGGTCAGGTCCCCAAGGGCTAGTGGGATCGATTGCCTGCAGCCTTGTCACTGTCCCCATTTCTTCTGCTGCAGCAGGAGGGCAGGGAGTTCCCATTACACCAACAGGCTCAGTAGTTCCTGGGGCTATTCCCTCTTCCAGTGGGCACTGAGCCCCGAGCCCTCCAGATTGAACCCTGGGACAGGGTATTTCCTTCCAACCCCCTCCTGTGCTTAGAGAAAGAAGGCTCATAGGATATACTCCTGTTTCTTCATCTGCACACCACTGGGGTGCAGGTGCCCTGCTCAGCTCAGAGGCCACAGAGAGGGAGAAGCTGCCACATCTCTGGACCCAGGTATATGACCTTTCCTGGTCATAGAGCTGCAGCCCCCGCCAGCATTTCTTATACGTGGGGGACCCCTATGAATGTGCTGAAAGGGTTTGGGTGAACGTTTCAAAGTCTCAGAGACCTTGGGGATGGGACGAGGAATCAGTCATTGCTCATCCTAGTATCAGGGTGCTGTCCCCACAGACAGGAGAGGGGACCCTCTCCAGGTCTCTGAAAAGCTGCCCACAGGCACCTCCTGTCACTTTCTCCATCTCTTCTCGCCATCCTCTTTCTCTCTTATCCTTCTCCTGGGACATCTCATCTTTCCCCAAAGCCACAACGAAATCCAGGCCCTTCTTGAGTCCTTGCACTACTGTGGCGTCCAGGGGTCCTGTCCAGATCAGTCCTGGGGGTGATGTGTGGGGAGGTTGGCAAAAGTTTACCCCCATCCCTTCATTTCCTGAGCTTGTGCTCTTCTAAAATAATGACGAGTCTAGCACATCGTGCATGGCCAAGATGAATTCCCTTCACCCTGATGGTTTGGTGACCTGTGGCTGCGTGACAAACCAGCCCAGAACAGCAGTTTCAATCAATAACTACCACTGATTCTGCTCATGGATCTGGGGGTTGATTGGACCCACTTATGCAGTTCTCTCTCAGGGTCTCCTGGCCTCAGCCAGATGGTGGTTGAGCTGGGGTCATTTTGAAGGCTTCCATTCTCCCATGTCTGGTACTTAGGCTGAAAAGACTCAGACAGGTGGGGCTGGAGCAGCTGGGGCTCCAAGGGCGTCTCTTGGTTTGTATGTGGTCTCTCCATGTGGCAGCTTCAGATAGCTGGATACACGCTGGCTGCAGGATCCTAGATCTACTATACAAGAGACATTGATGTTTGTGCATCTTACATAAACTTGACCTTTTTCCTGACAGTGACCTTGATGATACTTGATGTTTAAACAGCTCCCATGCCTCTCTGCTCTGAATTGCATGGCAACACATATCTTTTGTTAACAATGACAATGAAGGGTATCCTGTCCAAATCACTGCCATTTAATTCTTGGATTTCTTCCTAGACCACAGAACTGGAGGAGAGACATCTCAATTTGAAGACATGGGTGTGACTGGGAAATACGAGAACTAGGGTCTCTGTGCTACTGCCTCTTTGTCACTGTTCTCTGTTACCCTTTTAATGGCCTCATGGTCTCTAACTGCAGGCCTCCTTCTCTGTATGACCTGAGACATGACAACAAGGTACTTCCAAGCTCACACCCTTCACGGCCAGAAGAAAATAGTTTCTCCATCTAGCACCAGAGTGAAAAATCCTAGGGAAAGATTCTGATTGGTCCAGCTGGGTTGGTTCTGGGCTTGCCTCCAAATCAGTCATTGTAGACTGGAAAGTAGGGTGTGTCAGCGTCCATGGAACCATGTAGCAGAAATTGGCTGTTGTAGTTTGCAGCTATGTACCCTGCAGTGTCCTCCCTCTACTCGTACCTCTTTGCAATGTGACGCCAAAGCTCTCCTTATCAAGAGGTAGAGTCCATTTCCCTGTGCTTTGAATCTGGGCTGGCTTTGTGACTTGCTTTGACAAATGGAATGAGGTAGAAGTGATATTGTATCAATTCTGGGCTTTAAGAAGACTTGTGTACTTCCTTTATATCTCTCAGAATCCGCTATCACCATTTGAAGAAGCACAGACCAGCCTGATGGGTGGTGAGATACATATGGCCCAATTACTCCATCAACCCCAGTTGACTGTACGCTAACTACCAAATATATGAGTGAGGCCATTCTAAACTAACCCGCCCACTGATTGCAGACATATGAGCCAACCAACTCAGATTAGATGAGCCTGACCCAGATCAGCAGGACTGCTCACTCAACCCACAGACTCATGGGCAAAATAAACAGTTTTAAGCCATTAATAAATAGCTATTTGTCATGCAGGAAAAGTTACCTGGCTAAGTATTCATCAAATCCATGCAAACTGACTCAACCTTGCCTTCCAGTCCCCCATGACTATTCCAGGAAGCAGGCCCAGAATTCAGCTGGACCGACTGATCAGAATGCTTCCCTAGGAGTCTCTCTTCTGGTCTAAAGTAGTGAGACTACATTTCTCTTCTCTCTGAGCTCCTTTCCTGCTACGTTTGCACTTAGGTGTAGCCTTGTGATTGAGCTCCAGTCAATGACGTAGGCCTGGCCCACAAACTCACTCCCTATGGTGCACCCGTTGTCTTTCCCCATCTGTCCGCCAAATGTAGAGTACCCTAGGAGCTAGAGGTGGGCGGAGCTACAAGATGAGAAGAACCTGAGTTTCTAAGTGACCACACAGACAGTGCCCATCCAGGAACATGCACATTGAGCTGTGACACGATCATTGCATTAAGCCACCGATTGTTCAGTGTTTATCTATTACAGCAGCATAGCCCAGCTCACATATCAGAGAGAGACAGAAAGAGGAGCAGAGTGATTCCCAAAAAGAAGCTAGGACTGTGCCCAGAAGAAGGAAGGGGTGCTGGGTCAGCACGACATTAAATGTCCACTCCAAGAGCCGGGAGCCGCCTTGAGTGTCCGACTACAAAAAAACCTGAAGACAAAGTCTGGGTTGCTGCCAAGGGCAAAGCCTGCGGGCCTGTGTGCTTCCTCACCAGCAGCGCTCCTGGCCTTGCAGGAATGACACTGGGTCCTGGACAGTGAACAGTAGTCATAGGGAGAGAGGGCCCCTGGTGGGACCTCAGAGTCTCTCAAACCCACCGAAGCTGGGGCCTTATCTTTGTTTAACATGTATTTCCATTGTAATTAAAAGTGAGACATCTCCTTTTGGTCTAGTGACTGGGGACAGAAGACTTGACTTTGGATATCAGAAAATTCATATGAAGGAACAAGTAGACATGTAGTCCAGAGGGGAGGGAATAAGTCCCAGGCAAAGATGGAGCCTAACAGCAGCCTTTAGGAGCAGGAAGCGTTCAGACAGGAGGCCAGGCTTCTGGCCCAACTGGGGCCACAGGTAGGCCATCCTGCAGTCTTTACATCTCAGGCCAAATTCTTGAGTGAGGGAGAAAATATGATTGGCCACTGGCCACCTATGGGTCATGTGTCCATCCTGGTCTGGGCGGTTAAACATGGCCGCCCTTCAGCAGCTGTAGCTGGCAGTTTCCAGGGTAGGAGGGTATGGGTGGGCAGGCGCTTCCAGAAGTCTAGTGTGGCATTCCAGGACAGGGGCAATCTATCCACATGCTTCCTTCCCGCCCCTCCTGTCCCTGCTTGTCTAACCCTGCTCTTTCCAGGCCTCTGACCAACTAGCTAAGCTAAGCCATTTGCCGTCGCCCACAGGTGTGTGTATATTCTTTTCTCAGGGCACTTCTCTCTCCATGCCAAGTAGATGACCAGGTGCACTGCCCACTCTCTGCTTACTGGAAAAACTCCCCCTCAACACAGTCCCTCAGGGCCTCCCCTGGGCTGGAACTGCAGTGCAGGCTAAGTCCACCTGTGGCTTGTGCCCACATAGCCAAGTTGCCTCCGCTCTGAGTCACGCTCTGTCAGCCAGTTATTGGGTTGTCGGAAAAGTCATGACGTATTTTTTCTATGTTTTTCGTTGCACAAATGCATCATGACTTTTCCGGCAACCCAATATAACAAACTGTCTATGTGAAAATAGATATTTGCCAAGGGGGAGGTGTTGGTGCAGCTGGTGCCATCCCAGTTCTTGGGGTCTCACCAGGACACTGATTTTGCTTTAGGGGACCTGCCTTGACAGAATATTCAGCGATTTCTGAGGCTCTGCATTCTTACGATGAAGTCCTTGGTGGTCTTCACTCTGCCCTCCAGCTGCAGAAGATAAGCGTGTTTTAATGCTTCCTGCCAAGAGGTTTTCTTGAACTCTCACGCTTTGTTTTAAATCACTGATTGAGATCTGGGACTGTAATTTCCTTTAATGAATCAGCGACACTTAGCAATAGCTACTCAATTCCATAGTCTTAATAGTTAGCCTTTTCTCCTACCTCTCAAATGCCAGAGACACTGCACCAGCTGGCATAGCCCTCTCACCTGTGTGTCATCCCAGTTCACTGCAGGTGAATGTCATAGCAGATGCATGGCTACCCCATGCCGGTGACTATCCCCAGTGATGGGACCTTTTCCCACCTGTCAGTGATCTGCCTCCAGTATTTCATTCTCAGGGGCTGCCACCCCGCCTATAACCGGCACCTGTTGTCTTCATCTGGTTCCCAGGAGCGGAGTTTGAGACAGGCCTTCAGTTTCCTGTGATTTATTAGGCAGTGCTCTAAGGAGAAACCTGAGATTAGGGAGGGAGGGAGACATAACAGGGAAGGGGAAAGTCGAGCGAGCATGTGGCCTCGGGTGAAGTCCAGCTCCGACCTGGTCCACAGGGAAGACTCTGGAACCAAACAGCAGCAGAGCTGTCCTCTAATGGCCTTTAGGCTGTGGGCCTCCAGGTAAGGGTGAATGTGTGCATGCATGCGCCTCTGTGAAGAGAAGTTGTGAGCTGCTGGCAACCAATACCTTTAGCAGCGGAGGGATGTGTGCCAGCTGGTAAAGAGCTCCACAGTACTTAATTACTACAGGAATCCGTGAAGGTGACAAAAAAGGCATAGTCAGAGGGACTCAAAGAGAACCAAAGACCCAAAAGAGGGGGTTGTCATGGAACCCAAGAGAAGAGAGTTTCAAGGAAGAAACGGAGTAGTCAAAGGCAGCTGTGAGGTCCAGTCTCTAAAAGCAGCATGGATGTTAGTAACCAAGAGGTCATAGGTGAACTTGCAAGAGAAGTCTCAGAGAACTTCAGAGACATAGGCCTCTGGGCATCTTGGATGACGAGTGATCAAGGAAAGACAGTGAGCATAGGCAGTTTTCTCAACCAAGAAGTCTGCCTGAGAAGGAGCAGAGCCTGGGGATGCATGCTGTTAGACCTCACAGTGCCAGGGCCCAAGGCTCCAGAGCTGGGGAGGGGTGAGGGGCTGTACAGGAAAGGGGCTGGCTGATGGAGTGAAGTCCCTCCCAGAAGAGATGATGGTGTCAGGGACTGGGGAGGGGCTGGCCCTGACCGGGGAAGGGACACCACATCCTGTGGGCCTGGGCAGAAGAAGATAAGGCTACGGGAGGACAGAGGTAGGTTTGTGGGTGAGTGGGGGAGTTAGTAGGGTTTGTGGGATGGTTGGATAACCTGCTTAGAGTGAGGTGGGCATGGTTGAGCAGGAGGCTGGAGGAAAAGACAAAGGAAACGGGTGGTTGGGCAGGGAGACCATGCCCTGAGATCTCCTTGAGGTCTCAGTGAGGCTGAAGACGCTGATTTGTCCGGGCATCCATCTGTTGGGTGGAATGACTTTCCCCAACAATATCCTATGGCCTTCTGTGGAGGGACAGTTATTAGATTCAGGGTAGACGCTTTGTGGGGTGAGTTGGGAAGAACAACAACCCAAGATAACTCAATGGCTGGAGGATGTGATATGTTGTTCCCAGGTCGGGGGGATTGGCAGCAGGGGAGGTGCTGAACACCAAGCTGCTCTGAGCCAGGCCCTCAGCTGGGCTTTTCCCGAGGAGTTTTCTCATTTCAGGCACACAGGAGGAAGTAAAGGTCTCAGGAGGAGTCAGTGGTGTGGACAGCAGGGTCTCCATGCAGCCTTGCAAGGTAGCCACAGGCTAGTATTGAGCTGCATCGCTGGTTTCAGTCTCTAAAGCTAGAACACCAGGAAGATTTGCTTATTGTGAAGTTAAGGGAGCATACTGCCTCTCTCTGCCCAGCCCCCTGCCCACTTCCTGCCGTTCAGGCAATGACAGTCAAACTTTTTTTAACCACAGCCCACAAGTAAGAATTAATTTTACATCATGATTCAGCACACACATATGCAACAAAAGTTTTTGTTTTTTTTTTAAGATTTTATTGGGGAATTAGGGGATAGGAACAGCATTAGGAATCGGGGAAGGGGAACAGACAAGTTCTTTTGTTCTTCAGTCTCGTTGTGGAGGATGTCGCTTCACCGGACCATGTTGGTATTATCATTGTGCTCTTCCTGGGTGAGGCAGCTGCTCGCCGGCCATTGGACGGCCACTCCCAGCGCTCACGGCAGCTCACGAAAGCGCACGCCAGCTGCCAGCTAGCCCCACTGCAGCCTAGGCTGTCGCCGGCGACTCTCGGCAGCCCAGCTCCAGGTCGAGCTGTTGTTCACAATCTTAGCTGTAGATGGTGCAGCGTCACTGGCCCTCATTTGGGATCCAAACCGGGGCCCTGCTACTCAGAACTGGTGTCCGAAGCCAACTCTTAACCAACGCGCCACTTGGCCAGCCCTGCAACGCAAGTTTTACGATGCAATCCTCACCCTTATTTTGTAGGGTGCTCTTTGATGTTTCTTCTTTATTCTAACCTATATCATTTGCAAGTGCTGGTCACAACCGACCAAACTGATTTCACGGGTCATTCATCAACAGGTGGTGGAGAAGCACTGCTCTAAGGCAACAGGGAGTAGTGGTGCCCCCTTTAAGGAAGATCTCCCTGATGCCCCGCCCCAGGAATGTCTCTTCTCAGAGAAAACGCTTCCTACCCTGGTGATGCTGGCAGAAGACAGTGTCTGCAGTTTATCAGTGACCAGGATTCCATCTGTAATGTAAATGTTCCTTCTCCCCTCCACCTTCCACCAAAAAAGAGAAACTGTCCACCTTGGGGAAGCCCCAGAGGCGGGGAATTCTAAGCACCCGATTGCCACAGGCATTTCCATCACTGATGCGACCATACATCCCTCACCCTGGTGAGCTCCTGCACATACACCCCCCCCTCACACTCTCCTGACACACATGCCCACACTCACTCCAAGGGATATATTTTGGGGTGCCTACCGGCCCCCACTTCCTTCTTTGGCCCTGCCCTCACCCAGTACCTCGAGAGGGAAGACCACAGCAGCCACATTTTTTTTTTTCCTATCACAGGAAGCCAGAGCTAAGTGGGAGATGGGTGGCGACTGGCTGTGGGCTCTGAAAGTCAGATTCACTTCCCTGAACTTTAATGAGGCATAGGAAGGGCCGTCGGTTTGTGTAGGGTGCTGAGGCTGTAAGAACTGGACAGGGCTGTGGCCTGGGTAGGGGCTGGAGCAAGAGAACCCCCTGTAAAGTGGTCACAGAAAAATACCCAAGACCCCCTTAAAGGGGAGGGGGGCAGGGATGCTAAGAAGTGGGATAGCCGGAGAGAAGGCAGGGATGTAGAGACAGCCAACAGGGAGAGCAGCTGAGTAACATGCCAGGCTCGGTTCAGCCTGCGCTTCTAGTTCCTCCTTCCGGAATGTTTAGGACAGCGCCCTCTGGGGATTAACGGGAGGAATAGGTTCCTGTTCCTTACGCCTAGAAAACCCACAGGTGCTTGCTCCCAGGCTGGGCAGCATTGCACACACTCCGAGTCTCCGGCGTGCCACACAGGGTTCCACCGCCAGGGCCAGGGCCTGCTGGAGACCAGGGTCCCACCAGGAGGCGAGGGCACTGGGCTTGGAACACTCTCACTTGGCCCCAGGTTGCAGGGTCCCTACCTACAGCAGGGGCTCCTTTTTCTTTCCTTCCTTTTTTTTTTTTTTGCAGGTGATCAGGCAGGGGTGGTGGTTTAAAAGCAAAAACAAAAACACCCAAACCACTCCTTAACATTCACAAAATAGCTAATTCGCCAAACCTTCGTTTTTGTCCATTTATTTAGAAAAAAATTAACATGGGCAAATGAGATACCTCAGTGTTACAACAGAGTATAGAAATGTCTAGCAATAGTCAAATAATTTGATCTTTAAATACAAAATAACCACATGAACACCTAATATACAGGTTTCATCTGAATACATATTTATTAGATAAATATTAGAGGTTGTCACATCATCTAACTACATACAGCTTTGCAAGACTAGAAATCACAATTACTTTTCTGACCAGTTTAAAGTATGAAATGATTGCATTGTACATAGATGTACAAAGACGATGACAATTTCTGTGGGAGTTACTTCAGGCTGCACTGTGGGTGTGTTTATGTGTGTACGTGTGAATCATCTGCGATCATGATATCAAAAATTATACAAAGTATGAATTTGGTTACAATTTTCTTCTGAAATCCCCGTTTCTTTTCATTATTTCCATAGCACCCTAAAAATACACAGGTGGCAGGACTAGTACACTGAAGCTAAATAGTACATGTAGGTAAAATAAAAACAAAACAGAACAAAAATTCCTTTCCACACAGGGTCAGAGTATATTACATGAGTGAGACAGATGCGGAGAGACCTCACAAACGCTAACAAACAGGATCTAGTTTTTCCACGTTAAGATGGAGTTCCAAGCCTTTTTTTTTTGTTTTGTAAAATAAAAACAATACACATTCCAAGGGAAATGAATGCATCTGTTAACATGTCTCTATTTCTCATTTACATATATACACACGTCCCTTGAGTCGCTGCTGCTGACATTGCCCTATCTGGATGGGTCAGGCCGAGCAGACATGTAGCTCTCTGGGGGGTTAGGGCTTCCATTAGGGAGAAAGTATTAGAAGTTTCTTAAAAAATAAAATGGCTACAGGGAACAGGATACATGGGTAAAGCTTCAAACCAAGAAGGGGTGATTGCCTGCACTTGGGCTTTCCTGCCTGCCAGGTGGCGCCCTGTCCATCTTGTGGAGTGGCAGCAGAAACGTGCCTATGGCCTGGGTGGATGCCTGTCATGGAGAAGTGGCTTGTTGTGGAGGCCTCGTGTTTGCTGAGGTTACTTATGGCTCCAAAGTAGTCATCCAAAAGGTTCAGGGAAGCATCTCCCAAGTTCAGAAATGCCCGACTGGGGAGGCTGTTGTCATCTGAATCTGTCGCCAGCTGGGACTTCTCCAGCCCCGGATGCCTTTGTGCCTCCCTCATTCCCTGGCCTGACTCCAAAATCTTTCTGGAAGAGTACATCCCCCAAGCACGGGCTTCAGGCACGATTCAGGACAGTTCTTTGCTGAACTTGCTGGTGGAGGCTCACCTGGAAAGGGATCCAGGGAACCCCTCAGGTGTTGAGACCAGGGTTTCCACACAGATGGCTGAGGGAGGTGCCTGGAGCCCGGGCTGTGGGGAGCATACTGACCCTCTCTGCACTAGAAAGTTGTGGACAGGTCGATGAGCAGGGTGGGGACACCCCGATAAGAACCAGAACGAATCCCAGGCCTCCCTGGGGGGGAAAGTAGCACGGCAGGAAGCAGGAACTTCTAAGGAAGGCATCTGTAAGTCTGTCTGGAGCAGAACATCCCCACATGGCCCAACACAGTGTGGCTACCTGCCGAGGCTGTCAGCCACTGGGCAGGGACAGCCACATGCTGCCTGGCGCCATCTTGTCCCCACCAGACGACTGGGATGGCTCTGAACAGTGGGAGGCCTGGTCGTCTAACTCACAGTACAGCCACCCATGCTTTGTCCCTTCATCTGTACAAATAGCCCTGGTTGCTTTTTGTTTTTGTTTCTTGTTTTTTTTTTTTAAAAAAAGACTCGGTCTTTGTCATTGAGTCAAGGTATTTTAAAAACACCAGCAAAGGCTATAACCAGGTCATGAAAATGTTGAATATTATCAAAGACAATACTAAAATATTCACAAAGATATTTACAAAAGCAATTCTTAAAATAATTGATTTGCATACTGAACACCACACTGTTTGAAAAAACCTTGACAACGGGACAAAGGAAAAAAGGCGGGGGGACGGACAATGGCAGCTTTCCTACAGAAAACCTTGTGCTGGCTGTCTGGTACAGTGACTGGAAATCAACAGCTGGGGCCACTGTCCCAGTCAAATCCAGAGGAGTGCTGGGGACCACCCGCCAGAGAGGGAGACGGAGACTGAGAACACAGATGGTGGCCAGGAGAGCAGGGGAGGGCCCCAGGCAGCAGCAGGGAGGGGCGCAACAAATTTACAGATGTAACCCAAGTGACCTGAAGGCTCAGCAGCATCCCAGGCCACGTGGCTTAGGGGAGCAGGGGAGCCTGAAACAAAAGAGGTGCACAAGCTACCCGGGAGACCCGGAGAGCAGTAAGCTGGATGGAACGAAGCGGTGGTGGGAAAACCAGGGTCTGCTTCTGTTTTAGAGCAGGAGTGTGGGGTGAGCGAGCTATCAGAGGGACACAGGGAATGAGAGGCTAGCAGCCAAGTGGGCCTCTGACGCAGCCACAGCAACACCCCTCGATGCTTGTGGGTACATCCCGGCACACATGGCCAGCCTTGAGCACAGGGACAGATGGACAAAGGGGCTGGAGATATACTGGTACCAGGGATCTCCTATGCCTTTCCACCATCCCACCTTGTCATCTGGGGGGACAAAGGGGAACCAGTACAGAGGGAAGTGGGTGTCCCGTGTAACAGTCTGGGAGAGGTGGGCAGGGAGGGAGGAAACAGAACACACGGAGAGAAATGGTTTGCTTGCTGTCCAAGTCCAATCTTCCTTTTTCTCCAGATGCCTTCATAGCTTTAAATTGTTTAAAAACAGGGAGGGGCTTGGAGCAAAGTTTTAAGTTGCCATTCCTATCGACTCCACCTGGTGGCATTCCCCTGCCCCCCCACCCCCCAACTAAGAACGATAATTTCAGCTGGGTACTGGCTCTCTGCCCCCCAAGGCTGGGCCCAGGCCCAAGTCCAAAGGTCGCCACCTGCTGCATCATCCTGGCTCTGAGGAGGCCCTGACCCCTTTGCCCACCAGTCCCCGAGCAGGAATGGCACACCCTCTCTCAAACACAGAATCTTGTCCTTTTTTTCTGCTTTCTGAGAGAGTGTTTACAGGGTATCTTGGCTTAGAGGTCAGGGGTCAAAGTGACGACCTTGGCCCCTAAGAGAGTTCTTTCCCAGAGGCTTGTGCTTTTCTGTGGTGGGTGGTGGTGGTGGTGGGCGGGCTGCTCTCACTGCAGCCAACTGTCGCTGCTCCTTCAAGGCTCAGGGCCGCCTGGGTGTTGGGGGGTCCTTTTCTCAGGCTCAGTCACTTGAAGGAGGTTCTGGCCAGGAAGCAGGGAGGCAGGGTTACAGTTTTGCAACTGGAAGAACCTGGGGGCCACTGAAGGGTGGTTTGGAATCAGCACAGAGGGGCCAGGAACCATCATCAGTGTATGCCCTCACCGGTTGGCTCTCCATCATGAGGGTCATCTTCGGGGCCTGCTCTGGGCATGGGCTCCAGACCCACACAGCCTTCAGTGCACCCTCCCGCCCCTCTGCTCTGAGAAGGCTGCAGCAGGGGCTGTCTGAGGACACGGGCTCCCAGCGGGAAAGTGTGTGTGGGACAGACAGGAAAGGGGCAGAGTGGAGGGATGGCCCCGACAGAGGGTGGGCTTCAGTTGTTCTCAAAGAGGGACAGAAGGTCATCGTTACTATTGCTTGGCAGGTCGGGGGGGTCCAGGTACGAGAGGAGCTCGTCAGGATTTGTGAGTTCTGGAAGGAGCTGGAAAAGAAGCACAGAAGCCCAGATGAGGTTGTGGCTGAGGGGCTGGGTGAGGAACGCAGGGGCACCCCCACGCCTGTTTGCTTGCCCTCTGTCTGCCTCTCAGGGTCCTGGCCCAAACAGGGGAAACGAACAGTGCTGGCTGTCCCCAAATGCACCTAGGCCACTGCGCGGGTCTGGGGCACACCAATGCTTATTTCAAGCCCAACAGCTAGGAAGGCGCATGGTGGGGTCAAGAGGCTTCCTGGTGATCAGTGTTCTTCTGGCCCCCGACACCCTGCCCTGAGGAGCTGCACGTCAAGTGGGCCTCCCAGCAGAAATGCCTTTGCATGCTGGCTGGGGGGGGTGCCTGCAGCTCTCACCACCCTGGAGCTCTTCCAAGAGCGAATGGCTCCTTGGTAAGCTTGTAGCTGGCTGACAGCACCGTCCTCCCCTGTGGCCCCTGGGCAGAGGCTGCAGACTGTCCCTTGTCCTCTACTGTGAGGTCCTTGCAGTCTTTCTGTCACATGGGGAACTCTCATGAATCTAAAAGCACCGCTGCCCTGGCCTGCTCTGGGGAGGAGTTGGGCTGAGAAGCCAAGATGGCCACACAACTGAGTGAACCCCATTCACCACAAGGACTGACACGGCTGGGGGCCAAAGGGGACAGCGGGGCTGGGACGCGAGGGACAGAAGTGGCCGAGGAGAAGGCAGGCCTCCTTTCTGGAAATCTAGAGCCTAAGGGTTGGGAAGGGAGGGCAAGTTTCACATCCTTCCTGTCTGGCCCTGGCCAGCTGCCCAGCCCCCATCATTCACAGCATCCCTTCCCACCTTCCAGACCATTCAGCTCTCAAGGGGGGGACCCCTGAACCTCGGCCCCCCGCTTCCACCTCAGTAACCACCATGTGACCCGAGGCTGATCCTACTGTCACCCCCTACGGGGGCCTCTCTCAGAGTGAGCGATGGAAGCAAGCACAAGCACAGGCCATGGATCACACACGCACAAGAAACTAGAGACAGACACATACCAGCGAGACAGAGACCCTGTCACTCCAGTCCCGCCCCTGCCTTGGGCCAGAGTGTGTGGCAGACACGGAGATGGCAAGCTCAATGTGGGAGGAAACGGGGAGATGGGGGGCGGGAAGAAGGGCAGGAAGCTTCCTGTGCAGCCTCCAGGCCCAGGCCCAGAGTCTACGAGGGCCTGGGGGGGGGCGGGGCAGGGCTGGACTGCAGAACTGTGGCCGAGGGCACAGGGTGCAAAGGCTGGCAAGGTGGGGGAGGGTATGCTCGGACCCTCAGTGAGCCTCCCCCATTGTGGGGTTCCCTGGTTTCGGAGCCAGGGTAGGCAGGCTGGCTGGGCCCATCCACCACCCACCCACCCCCTCACAGCTACACCTCCTCCACCCGGGCCTTGGGCCCTCAACACCCACCCCTGCTCTTGGGGCAGGTCCCGGTGCCAGGCCTAGCCCCAGGCCAAGGCAAGTGGGGACCCCAACTTACATCCAGCGAAGGCTCCGGCATGTCGGATGCTCCCTGTGCTCCGGCCTGACCCTCTAAGGCTGAGGAGGGGTTAAAGGTCAGGTCGCTGTGTGGATGGTTGCCGGGAGCGGCCTGTGGCGGTTGCCGGGGAGGCTGGGAAGGAGGAGGAGCCCCACTGTGATGTAATGGAGGCCCTGACTGGCTGCTGGGGTGTGGGACGTGCAAACCTTGTTGTATGGAGGGATGGGGCTGGTCAGAACTGCCAGCGTGTGGCATCTGTGGAGGAGGAGAGAGCAGGAGAAAAGAAAGGTGAGGTGACGAGGTACAGCGACGAGATGCCTGGAGAAATGAAAACCAAACAAAACCAGGAAAATAACAAATCCCCAAAACAAAGCCACCCCTTTACAAAGCTGAATGCTTTCTTTTTTCTTTTGCAGAGAAACAAACAAAGTCCTC
This sequence comes from Hipposideros armiger, assembly GCF_001890085.2. Classification (NCBI taxonomy): domain Eukaryota; kingdom Metazoa; phylum Chordata; class Mammalia; order Chiroptera; family Hipposideridae; genus Hipposideros; species Hipposideros armiger. The sequence continues at coordinate 588,754 of NW_017732002.1, read as the reverse complement.
CCCCAAAACCGCCAGTCAGGGGAGGCTGTGGAGAGGAAGGCAGGGGAAGGGGCCTCTGAGCCACGTGGGGGCGGGAGGGAGGTGGCCAGGGGCTCTGAGACAAGCACAGACGCGGAGAGTGGGGTCCAGAGCCCCTCCGCCTCCCCAGCCTGGACACCACCATCACAATGAACAACAGCGAGGGCAAGATGGAGAAGCAAAATGGGCATGTTTCCAGGAAATGGGGAAGTGGGAGGGGTGCTGCTGGCAGCGTGGTGCAGGTCCCCGAGGGCCAGGGTGGCAGAGAGCAGACACGGACAGACAGCATGGGACAGGCGTGCAGCTCAGGAGTGGGTCTGCGCCCCCAAGTGGGCCCTGGGCTGGGGCAGTGCTGGGCACACAGGTTCCTTCCAAGAGCCTTAGTATTAGCCTTGCCTGCTGCCCTGAGGTCAAAGGAACAGAGTGGGGGCCTGCCAGCACTGCCAGGCTCTTCTCCCCAGCCACCCACCTAGGCGGCTATAGGCTGAACCCCGAGGGTGCTGCAGAAGGCAGGTACCTCCACACCTCTCAGGGCACATGGGCTCACCAAGGGCATGCCTTGTTGAGGTGGGGGCAGGTGGTCCTTCTCTGACACATGAACTAGGGGACTCAAGCCCTCCCATGCACATATATACAGAACACAGGCTGTGGATGGGCAAGGGGCATGTGGTGGGTGGGATTTAAACTCCCTCTGCTAGTGTGTTTGCTAAGCACCCTTCCTTCTGAGCTCAGATCTCAGAGGGAAAGGCTTAGTCCAAGCCCTCTCCCCATTCCCAGTGTCCCCAACAAGACTCCCAGCCCCACTCACACTCTGCTACCTAAAGGGAGCTCAATGACTTGCCAGGCTACTTGTTTGGAAAGGGTAGCTCAGTGAGCGAATGTCTCTTTGGTCTTTAGTTCATCCCTCCCCTCCCCATCTTCCAGTCCACATAGAAACATACTTTTTCCTTTGTGGGTTTGAAAACAGTAGCTGCACCTTCCCTGATTTTCTCTAGACCCCAGTTCTTCCTCTTTCTCCTAAAAGCTGTTCCCACAGAGGCTGCGGGCTGGCCTCTGCCCACGGTCCAGGTAGCCCTGCGTACTAGCAGTGCCCCTCCAGCTTGGGCCCTGAGAATGGCGGGATGACCACACACCATGGGTGACCCTGAGGCACCATGTGTGGGATGCACACAAGATAAGGATCAGGAGAGGCTGGAGGGACGGCCACCACACCACTGCTGTCAGTGAGGCCAGCTTCTGACTCCCACTCAGGCCAGTGGATGCCCCATGGTGCCCATTCTGAGGTGCAGGAAGCAGCTCCTCACTTCTGGGGCGGCCCAGCCCAGGATGGTCCCTGGAACTGACACAGCTGTCCCCTCTGGCCTTGACATCCTGCTGGAATGTCTCAGAACCCCTAGGGGCAGGTGCTCTCTGGGACCTGCTGATATACGTCTACCTGCCGCCTTGCATGGGTGAGTCCTTGGGCAAACCAGGACGTGGTTGGAGCCCTCTTGCCAGTCCCTGCATGCATGGGAACCCTTCCCAGACTCGTGCTCAGCTGGGGGCAGGCTGCTCTGGTTGGGCAGTTGTGAGGGGAGTTTACCTGTCACCGCACCACCCCACCTTGCACAGTTGTACTTCTGGGTTCAGTTGTCATCTAGGGAGCCCAGAAATGGGAAGGACTGGGCATATCTGGGGGGGCATCCTGGGGGGCTGTGAAGTCAACTCATAGGCTTAGGTCCCACCGAAGAACCCAGGTGCAGGGCTAACAAGGCAGGAGAAAGTCTTGTTGGACGCAGAAGTATTTGGCATTCGCTCCCATTTTCCAGTGTTGGGAATTGTGAGGGCTCAGGATGTGTGACAGGTGAACGTGTGTGGGGGTGTGTGGAATGCTGGGGTCCTGGGGAGCAAGGCGGAAAAGGGGGGCTGGCAGAGAGGCCCCCAGAAGTCAGAAGCCCCATGGGGCAGAAAGTAACTTGCAGAAATGTGGCTGAAGCTCTGTGAAAGCAGCTATTTTTGACTTGGCATTCTGGAGTCCTAAGGGAAAGCTGCTACAGTGCCCCTCACCTAGATTCGTGGTTAACTGCCACTGTCACTAAGAATCAGGTAGCTCTGGCCCACATGACAGCCCCTGGTCCAGAGGAAGAGCCAACTTCATGTCATGGGTGTGGAACACAGTACAATCCAGAGGCCCCTTCCTTCCAGGCCATGTGACAGAGGACAGGAGGGCCTGAGTGGCGCCTTCTGGTTAGGGCCATCCAGCCCTGCTGCCCAACAGGACCCTTCTCTGGGAGCCCTGAACCCTCTCTTGAGCTGGTAGGCCCAGGGCCCCCTGCCAGGCCCTAGTAACTGGCCTTCTCCCACTTCTCCTCCGAGTAGGGAGAGAGATCAGGCAGAATCACGGGGCCTCAGACTTCAGCCCTCAGGCCTTGGTGTTCTCAAAACCCCAACTGTTCTTCCTCCGTCCAGGCCCTGCCAGAACTTTTGCTCCATCAGCACAAGGCCCATGCCTGTCTTGCTAATATCTGGTCCAAGGTCCGGTCTGGAGCACAGGCTCAGAAAACACCTCTTAAATCAAGTGGAATCATCCAGCGCTCACTAGATGAAGACTCGAGAGGTGGCCAAGCCTCCTCCCGCTGCTGCCACAGCCACACAAGGGAGGCCTCTGGGCGGCACAGGACACCTTACCTGCGAGGGGCTTTCTCAGCAGTGCAGGTTTATATGCTCATATGTAAAACAGGACAAGAAATGAATACTCTCAGGATAAGTAGACTTCCCAGCATTTTTTTTTTTTTTGCAGGAAGTGGAGATACCCCAAGGATTCAGACCTTTAGGGGAGTAAATGACTAGATTTGGGACAAAATTCTGATAGCCGGGGTTACAGTACGTGAGTGTAAGTGGGGGACAGAGAGGGTGGGGGTTACATGTGGGGGTGTGTGTGGTTGTAACTGGGGGGTGTGCATACATACACATGTGTGCAGGGAACAGCCTGAACCTTCCCCCACTTCCTGAGAATTCAATTTCCTGGGTGAAACAGCTAAGTCCAAGGATGTTGATGGGCCATTACCCAGCTTCAGTCAGGCCTCTCACTTCCTTCTGAGCCCCCAGACCCAATTCTCAGTCCTCCTCTTCGCCTGGGAGGGAACTAGGCAAAACATCAGAAAGGTCTGGGGGAGCCCTCTGCCCCCATCAGCCCAACACAGAGACTGAGGGCATGGAAGACATGGGGGTGAGGAAGAGGTACTCACAGTTTCCTGCATGGGGTGGCTGAGGGGTTTCTCGAGGGCGGCCATGTTGTTGGGCATGTCCGGGGGGTGAGAGAGCTGGGGGGGTCCATGCATGAAGTCATTCATGGACGTCCCACCGGGGTTCCCATGGGGGAAATCAAAGTTGCCATGGCCCTGGTAGTTGTTGCCTGGGAGGAAACAAGATGGCGGGAGCAGGGGTCACCTAGAGGGAAGACAGCCATCCACGGGGAACAGGCACTGTGTAAATTAAGAACCGAGTCCTGTCCTCCTGTGAGGCTGGAGTTGGCTCCTGCAGCCTGAGCCTCTGGGCTGTGCCATGGGGCAGCGATGCAGCCTTCCATGCCGTTCTACGGCTACGAGGAAGGGCAGGTGGGAGAAAGGGAAGGGCCTGGCTCCTGTGGGAGGCGGCCATGGGATGATAACCGTCTCAGCCTCCCACAGGATCTTTTGAGCTAGTCCTCCAGACCTGCCCCCCCCCCCATGGCTGCACCTCATCATTGGGGTGACCCAGGGCCGGAGGGGGAGGTCAGGATCCACCAAGTTCATGAAAACTGCGTCAGACTTAAGATGACACCATTAGAAGCCAGCTGTCTGGCCTCTTTGGCCGCTGCTCCCTCTATCGTGTGGCCGTGGCAGGAGGTCAGAGGACCAGCATGCTGGGAAGCTGGGGCCTCAGCACGCTGTGGGGCTCAGGCTGGGTGGGCTGACCCCCCTGGGCCTGTCATCATCCAGGAGCTCTGGACACCCAAGAGCAGGATCCAAGGGCGGCGCTGCCCCCTGTGTTTGAGAAGGGTAGGTACTTTCTAGGAACCAAGGACAGTAGGAGGAAGCTTGGTCTGGGTGGCAGAGAGTAAGAGGGCAGTGATGATGACCAAAGGCTGGAGCTCCAAGCCCCTGGACTCTGTCTCTGGGAGGGTGTGAGGGCTGCAGGGACAGGGACAATATAGATCTCACAGAGAAATAGGGGGGCCAAGAACTCTAGGTGAGTGCTCTGTTGGTCCTGGGGAACACTCAGGCTGGGAAAGAGGTGGCAGTTGTGCCCCCAGCAAAGCAGGTTCTGAGGCCCCTGGGCTTGGCACCTGCCAGCCTGGCGTTTGGGAGGATGGCAGTGCATGGGCCATTGTACCCCCAAGTCCAGTGATGTGGGACTGTTCTGAGGGATGCATGTCACCTCTGCGCCTTCACACTACACCCCCCACCCCGCACCTGACACCATCAGCACAGAAGTCTTATGCCCCCTGTGGGACTTGGGGCTGCCCTCCCTGTCTGGTGTCACCCACCTTGGTTGCTGTAGTCGTTTGAGTTGGTGGCCCCGGGTGGAGGCGGGAGCGGGTAGGGGGAAGGCCCAGGGCCCAGGGCTGCAATCATCTCCATGACATTGGGCATGATCATCTGGCTGGGACTCATTGTTTTGAACCGCTTGGAGGGGATGCCGTCAGGGTCATCTTTAATGTGCAGGTCTGACTTGATGGGCACTGGCCGCCAGCTGCACGTGGGGTCGATGGTGACCTCTTCAAACTCGGAGCTGTGGGGAGCAAGCGGCAGAGCTGAGGCTCCAAGGAGCTGAGCTCTGGACACAAGAGCCTCCAGCTTGGACAGATACTGAGGTGTCTTTGCCCAGGGCCCTGCCCCTATTCTCCCGAGGCTCTACCTATGATAGAGTTATGGGGGCTTTTTACATCTTCTGAGAGATGGAAAGACTGAGGCTAGGAAAAGCAAGTGTCTGGACACAGGGCAGCTGGCCCTAGGGCCTCCCACCCAGGAAGTGGCTGTCAGGGGAACTGTCAGCTTCCTGCTCTGGCCGAGTCTGCTCTTTTCTAGAAAGTGCATTTGCCCCCAGGTATAGAAGCCCCAGAGGTAAAGTCACAGAAAGGTGAGAGATGTGGGTAGGTGGTCTCCCAGCCTGGGGGGAAGGAGTTGGGGGTGTCGGGGATGTTCACGTGCTCACCTCACTCAATCCAGCTGGCATTCACCCCCCCGCCCCATCCATGGGCCCTGGTTGGGGAGGCCCACTTACTGTTGGATGGCGTTCAGGATGCCCCACATGTACTGATCCACCTCCAGGCCCTCGAGCAGAGCAGTTTTACTGGAAAAGGAGAGAAAAGGGCTTGGTCTTTGTTCCTGGACCCTAGAGGGCGGGACACGGCCAACCCCTCCCACTGCATCAGCGAGACACCCTGTCCCTGCCGCGGTTACTACTGCAGGCACTGACAGGAGAGGGCAGCCTTGTGACAGCTTGATATTAATACAAGGGGATTATGTACAGCTCCTGTCATCTAAACCCCTCTGCTGTATTTGGGTTCTCTCTTTTGCTTTTAGGGCAGGTGGAGGTGGCGGAACCCCCAAGAGCAGAGCCAGAGGGAGGCTAGCAGAGCTCTGCTGGGGTGGGCGTCACTCACTTGCACACAGGACACCTCCAGGTCCCCCTCTCGCAATTCAGCTGCAGGTATGATTCCAGGTCAAAGCACTACAGGGGCCGACAGACAGACGGATAGAGAGACAGACAGATGATATCAGGACTCTCAGAAACCACCTCGATGTCATCGCTACTGCCTCTGGGACTCTTATGAAGACCTCCCACCAGCTAGGGAGACAGCTGGTGCGAGAGACCCAGGGCTGGTTGTCGGGCAGGGTGATGATCGTGGCACCTTTCTGCTGCCACGTCGAGCTCCTGCAAGGTTCTGCCCCGGCCCTCCTCACAGCACCCCCATGCCTGCATCCTTCGAGAAGCCTTCCTGGTTCCGAGAAGTACCTGGCTCCCCTGCAGCCGCCCCTCATGGATCCTGCCTGTGACGGGCCCTCCCACTGAGGCTGGGGGCAGTCTGGACTCTAGTTTTCCCACCAGCCCAGCCCAGGTACCGAGGACACATCCAGTTCATCAGTGTGTATCAAATAAACCACTGCACCCACAACGTTCTCCCAGAGGGAGGGAGGCTCTTGCCCACTAGGAAGCCCCCGGGAGGCTGTTTGAGGGTGGAACTGAGAGTGCAGCCAGCCTGGCCTTGCAGACCCCTCTCCCTCCTGCCCACCCTGCAGGCTCACACCCAGGCTCCTTGGGATGGCGTCCCACACCCCTCTTTTGGGATTCCTTCCCCTGAGCAGCCCCAGCCCAGTGACTCTTGCCTGCCGTAGGCTGCCCATATTTACACAGTGCTCTGTTGTAGCCATCAGTCTGTGACTGTCATTCATTCCACCCATTTCCTGAGAACCTGCGCAGCGGGTAAGGCCCCGGAGCAGCAGTGACCAGGCAGAGGCATCGCTGCTCTCAGGTCCTGAGCCAGCCCTGGTCATATCTGCCAGATTTCCAGCTGGCATCTGACATTGCCAGGTGCCTAAATACAGTTCCGTAGCCCTCTGGGCTCTAGCCCTGAGTACGCCAAGGTGATAAAAGGATAAATGATGGCTGAAGTGAGAGAGCTGCTGGTGGCCATGGTGTTGTTTGGAGGTCAGAGACAGGCCCTGCTGCCCCCTTTGCTCGCCCCTCGCCGTCACAGCCAGACTCCAGGATGGCTCACCTGGACATGCTTGCAGTCGTGACCTCGAGCAGGCAGCTGGATGCGCCGGAATGTGATGGGGCACTTCAGAGACACCTTGATGGCTGTCTGCTCCACACCGTCCTCCCCATTGAGCGTCGTGTTGCCCGACGAGGCCGCCACGCTGCTGAAATTCCGCTTGACTGTGGGGGGGAGGGGGAGGCACAGGTGGATGAGGGTAGGGTTGTGTTGCCCATGCCCCTCACTCCTGTATGCAGCTGAAACACACCCTGGTTCTCCCCCCACCCGCATAACTGGGAGGTCACAGGAATGACTGCAGTACACCGTCGCCTGGTCAAAGGGGAGTTTGGTGTGCTGGATGCCCCAGGACGTTGAGCGAGCGCTCTCGAACGGCAGCCCCCACGCTGGACACGTTGTGGAGCGCATGTGCCCCTGGAAGTACCTCAGTCTCTGTGGAATAGGCCTCACCTTCACTAGAAAGGGGACTCTGCAAAACTTGCAGAAACCCTGCCTGGCATTTCTCCAGTGATTTTCTGGGTCAAGAGACCCCTCAGGCACTTTTGTACTTAATTCTGCAAGTGTGGAAATGGAAACGGACATCTATCTGGCGGGATTCTAGGGCGCAGCAGGTAATGCGAAGAAGCACAGTGGAAGAAGGGAACAGTGGTGTACCACCCTGCATGGTACTCCCCAGTGTTGTTACCTGGGGGTCTCCTCCAAAGGAGCAGACTCTGAGCCAAGTCTTTTCATCTAGAGTTAGGTATGAGCTGTTGGAGTAGGGAGGCCAGCCTGGAAACCAGCCTGGAATCTACCCCGTGCCTTCCTCTCAGTGAAGACCCCCCCTTAACCTGTTCCTCCCATCCATTCAGGCGATCACCTCCTCCAGGAAGCCTGCCTGGACTGTCTGTACTATGGTGTTTCGTTTTAATCTGCGTCACATCCTGTGTTATGAACCAGGTGGGTCAGGATTCCCACCTGGTCTTAAAGGGCAGCACTCATCTGATCAACTGCGCAGCCGCAGAGGAGGGGCACGAGTCAGGGACAGGGGTTGGTGCCAAGGAACACTCAGCGCCCTGGGGTATTGTGCACAGAGCCAAAGGTCAGTCCTGGTGGAAGGTGAGGACAGCGGGCTGGGGGCTGCTTTTCACACTCACTTTTGGTGATGCAGTGCTCCGCAGGCAGGAGGCGCTTCTTGAGGAGGCCTTGCAGCACGGAGCGCACAGAGGGCCGGTGAACTAGCTGCAGCACGAAGAGGTGAGACTGCGAGGAAGAGTGGCCTTTCAATCCCTGCCCCATGGTGCCATCTGCAGCCTCTGCAGGCCTAGGCTGTCCCCCATGCCCAAAGGCCCCTAGGGACCATGTCCACACCGATGCACTTTAGGAGTGGGTTTCCCAAGACCTGGGAGAGAGAGCCTTCGAGGCCTAGGATGTGTCGTGGCACCTGTGAGCCAGGTGACCCAGGCTGGGTTCACCACCTGGGAACAGCTGCCTCTGCTCTAGGCTGACAAGGCTATGACACCAAAACACCCCGGATTGGTTCTGGGACACTGGGTGTCAGGACTAGAGCCTGCTTTGTTTCCTAACCTCACACACCACTGTGCGTCCTCCACCCTTTCTGCCAGAGGGGGAGTCCCTGTCTTCACTCCTCTGGGATGCCTTCCAGGGCTGCACACCCCAGCAAGCCTCGACAGGCTCCCCTCTGACAGCATCCCCCGTTCTGTGACTCCTAGCTCCAGGGGGCCGCCAAGCCCTGATTCTCGTAAGGGCAGGACCACAGCTTTTTCCTCTGCTGCATCTCCCCAGAGACACCAACAGAGCAGGGTAAGGCAATCCACTTTCATGCGGGTACCTAAGCAAGCAATGTGTGCCAGGCCCTGATCGCTGGGGGGTAGAGGCATGGCTCAGATATGGCCCTAGGGCAATGAGTCCCAGGTTGGAGGGACACACACATACATGATTCTAAGACAGTGGGTTGGGTGAAGAAGGGAGAGAGTTAACTCCAGACTTGGTGGTGGAGTTGGGTCTAGGGGAAAAGATGATTAGCATACAAAAATTTCTTATGAATGTGGCCAGAACAGAGCCTAGCATTGAGGGACCTAGAACGTCACCAGAGGAAGTTGGGGGAAGGTGGTGGGCATGGGGTGGGGGAGGGGGAAGTGTCCAGGAGGAGGGGCCTACAGGTGTTAAGTGGAGGTGATGGTGCAGACCAGATGGAGGCTTCAGGATAAGGGGGAAAGGCCAGAGCACGGTGGCTTTGGAAGCCCACCGAGTTTGAAGGTTATTCCACAGCCCTTGGGGACCACTGCACATTTCTGAAGTGTTTCTGAAAGATCACTTTGGTGGCTGTGGGGATGGGGGACAAAGACCTAAGGACAAGGCTGAGGACCAGAGGGGACAGAGGAGCTCAGACTCCCCGCAGTGCTCCGTCAGCCCCGCCCACTCACGCAGCAGCAGGCCGTGACGGTGATCTGGATGGTGTTGCGGCCCGGCTGGCACACGTGCTTCAGGTGCAGGGGCTTGTGGGAGGTCTTGTTGTCGCCACGCTCGATGGTCAGGGGTGTGGCGTTCACGCTGACCTGCACTGAGGCCGGCCAGTTGGTGTTCATCTGCCTGTCCTCATGGTGGTAGCACTTGAACTGCAGCTCCAGGTCAGACCTGGGTAGGGCAGGAGCAGGGCTTGGGTTGGCTCTGCCAGGGGCTGCCTGTGGCCTCGGTGATGCCTGTCTAGGCCACATACCTAACTCACCACAGCTCCATGATCTCTCAGGACCCCACCCTTGGCTGCGACTGCTCCCCCAGCCTCCCCAAGCTCTCCTTTCGCCCTGGATATTCCCCCCTGCACCCATCTCCAATCAAAACCTAGCCCAACAACCCAATTTCCCCCGTAACTCCTGCGTACCATTCACTGCAGCCACCCCCACAGCTCTGGCCACAATCTCCCTGGGCCCTCCGCCTATAAAGGTGATGCCTGTTCCCCCAGGACAAGGACAAAGGGGCAAAAAGACACTAATTTGACAAGATCAGCTGAGAGGCTGATTATGCCCATCCCCAAGGCTCCTGTTGGGAGAAGCATCCCAGGTCAGGATCATGTCTGGGTCAGTCCTGTCACCCCCAGGTAGGCCCCGAAGACATGGCACTAAAGGGAGTCCACAGGAACCCCCAAGTGAGCACATATGCATGAAAACCAAGCAGGGCCAGTGGCCAGGGACACAGGAAGCCTCCCAGGTGAGGGCACTCCCAGGTATGGAAGGGAGGGTGAGCAAGGTCCCAGCACAGAGGGCTCTCCACCTTTCTGCCTGAGCTCCCATGCCCTCACACCCACCCCAGCTGTCTCTGGCCCTCACTGCAGCCTGCTCAGTGTGGTCGAGGCAACATGTCAGCTGTGTGTGGAGTGTATATGTGCACACGCCCACCTCAGACCCATCTCATGCCCTCAAGATGCTCACTGGGCAGCTGAGGGGCTCTGGTCACAGGCACAGCACGGTAGTGAGAGTCATGCCCGAGGAGGAAGGACTGAGGTGGAAACACCATCAGGTTCTGGCATCCAAGAGACCCAGGCCCAAGTCCCAGCTCTGCCCCTTGCTGTGAGAACTTCCCCAAGCTAATCAGCTTTTCTGGCCTCAGTTTCCTCATCACTAATGGGGTAAGCACTGTGCACTCAAAGGATCAAAGGAGATCAGGTGTGGAAGGCATGGAACACAAGGCCTGGTCCAGCAGGAGACTTCCAGCCACTGCAGTCCAGCCTGTGCTGGTGTGTGAGGAGCAGCCAAGCCCGGTGACTAGCCCCTTGTAATCTGCAGGGTTGGCTGGGCCTGCCCGATCCAGCCCTGTGTCCACTCTAGTCTCATCTCTTTACATTCCCAGCTCTGGCCACAACGAGCCAATTACAGCCTCCTGCTAAAACTTTAGGTCTGAACTAGCCACCTTTTACTCTGGGAAGTCATCCCTGACCACTCTCTCAGGGCTAGGGTGGGTGACAACTGTTCCCTGCCCTTGGGCCATTATGCCGAGGCTGCTTGTCTGTCTCCCCTGTGCCTGCAGGTTCCCCTTGACAGCTCCAGGGTCTTGCACACAGAGGGCCCCGTCAACGATACTGCTCCCATCAGGGAGATGCCAGGGCTCAGGGATGTCACCACTGGGGCCTCCTATGCATAACTGAGGCCTGTGCCCCCACCTGACACTCACCTCCACATCAGCGTCTGATGCACTGTGGGCCGCAGGTGAAAGACGTGGTTGCTGACGGCCAGGTTGTGCTCGAGGCGGAAGGGCTCCAGCACCACGCCGTCCCGCACGGGGAACGTGAGCCTCAGCTCGTCGTTGTGGGTGGCTGGGCGGGGGAGGGGGGGGAGCCGGTGAGCCCCATGCCCCTGGCCACCATGGGTGCTCAGAAGCATGGGCGCTGAGGCCACGGGTGGGGCTTGCTCACCCCCACGACACGCACCCTTGGCTGCACGCTCAGAGGAGCACACGGGTGTGGGTGCAAGCAGCGCCACAGAGGTCGGGCTGTGTGCCCAAGTGCACACCAGGGAGCCCATCACTTCTAGTCCACCTGGACCCGTCCTGACCACCCCTGCATCCCACGTCCCGTGCTCCTCTGGGCTCTGCGTCTCCTCACAGGCCCCTTCCAGCCGCTTTTCCTCCTAGCCTCTCAGGCAGGTAATAAGGAGGACTGTTGGCGGCTCAGATTTCCCTTCTGGGTGGGGCCTACCTGCTCTCAAGCCCTCCTGCCCTTTCCACACACCCAGCCCCACAGACGTCTGACTTCTAAGGCCTCTGCCTCCTGGCCAGGCACAGGGAGGGGGAGTGAGGCACTCACCTGGGGGTGGTGGCAGAGCACTCATATTTGGCTTGATGTCAGGTGGGAAGGGTGGTTTAACATCTTGGCTGGGGGACAGGTACGGGGGGATGCTGCTCCCAGGGGTCATGGGGGGCGTGGGGTTCCCTGGAACAGGTGAGTGGGGGTAATTTGCCACAGGAACTGGCCTGGGAGGCTGGAGGAAAAGAGAAACCACATGTAGGTTATGGGGTCACAGAGATAAGAGGGGCCGTGGCTGTGGACATATACCACCCACTCTAGGGCCCTAGGTCTATGGCCTACTCTGCTGGGGGAGGAGATCCCCCTAGGAAAACCTCTCCCTCCTTTCTGGCTGCACGCAGGCCTCTGTCCCCGCTGGAAGACAGGCGGGCCCGGGAAGGGTCTTCCCACCCTTCGCTTGTAGAGTGAGGGTACCCCGGCCCATCTGACAAATGGGGACGCAGGCGCAGGGTGATGGGAGACTTGTCTAACAACTAACTGGAATGAGGGGAGCTGATCAAGCTCAGGGCTCCTGCTGCCCGCCCACATCATGACCCTAGGAGGCAACACCTCCTTCCCCAGCCCAGCCCACTGGGGTCCTCAGATGGACACAGGCCCGCAGCACCATGGGGCAGTTGGCTCCCCAGGAGCCCCCCTCCCTCTCTCTCTTAGTCCCCGCTTTGTTTCTTTCAGGACTGTCCAGGTCCATACTCGTCCCTGGCCCACTCATCCGGACTTGTGGAGTCTTTGTTCAGGCATCTCTGTGCCCCAGGGCAGGTGACTCGAGAGTGCACCCCATCCACCCCCTGCTAACGGCCAAGGGCTGGGGTGGGAACGGCATGTGGCTTATATAGCTCCTACGATGAAAACTGGAACATACCCTGTTGACATTCCCTTGGCTGTAGTTACTGTAGCTGCTTCCCGAGAAGGTGTTATTTTGTCCATTAAACTGCTCTGGCTGTTAAAGCAAGATAAACAATGCTGTGTGTGGAAGGCAGAAAAACGATCAGAATCCCGCTCTCCCTCCTGCAATGAAAATCTGCCAGGAGTCCAAGGGGTGCTGAAGGTGTCACCTTCCCCAGTGCTGGGGCGGGGAGCAGGGCGAGGGTAGAGCAGGTCACCCCTTGGGGACAGCATTTCGCCTCGCTTTGTCCATAGCTATTTATTTAGCAGAAGAGTTTACAAAAATAGAAACACTTAGTATGCTGAACTTGGAGCAAAAATAGTAACCCCACCTGGTGGGTGGTCATGGAAGTTGGCATGCCTCCTTGGCACATAAATGTAAAATATTTCAGTCTTCTTCACTCCTGAGCATGTACTTTATCATAATCCCCAAAGAAGGAAAAGCTATGTGCCTGAATATACTGATCACGGTATTGTTTCAAAAGTGAAAAATCAGAAAAAAACAAAACAAAACCAATGTATAAAAGAAAGGGAAGGACAAAATATGGCGTGGTTATCTCAGTGGAAAGTTGGGCAACCATTACGTAAAAACCACGGAGACACTGTAGCAATAAGTAACATGCTTACAATGTCAAATGAAAGAAACAGATTCAAAATTACAGCCGTAATAACAACTATATAATATACTGGTACCCACATACATGTAGAGAGAATCAATGAATGAAATGTTAATATATTCAGGGTGCTTTTTCTTAAAAAAAAATGTATTTCCTTTATTGTTATTATCTTGCGTGTGCCCGTAATAGCAGAAGGGAAATCATCATCTGAACTCATGAGAATAGGAACCAAGAAAAGTCAGTTTGACATTCTGGCCACCGTATGCATAGCTCTGAGCATAGAATGAACCCAGGAATCTCTGCCTGCCCCTTCGTGACTTCAGGGGACACCCAAAGCCTAGATGACACAGGTGGGGTGGGGATGTGGGGTGGTGGGACTCACCTTGTAATACTGCCCCATGTTGACCGTAGGGGGCGGGTATTGCCCAGTGCTCGGCTGGCTGGGCATCCTTTGCCCGGGGTAGTTGGGAGAGGTGAGCGGCCGTTGGGGGTTGGGGGTGGGGTACTGGCCTGGCTGGGTGGGGAACTGGCTGTTTGGTCCATATTGCTGGTTTCCATAATTGGGCTGTGGCGGCAGAGAAAGGAGGAGGAAAAGTTCGTCAGTGTCTCAGAGCAGAGCCACTCACTGCAATAGCAGGACTGCCTCACCTCCTCGCCTTTGTCCCCACCGTCTTCCACCCACAAAACACTCTCCCCACCTAGAAAGGGGAGAGGCTCTGAAGCAGACGATGCCTGGGGCCCCTTCTTGTCCAACATCCAGGGACATCACATGCTGCCATCTGGCTTCAAGCTGTCTTTCTCAAAGCACCATGCCCCTTGGACTCTGGGAGTCCGGTTAGAGCCTCTTGTTCATGCCATTATGAAGGGGCCTGATTCTAAAGTCGGTTTTGTGTGTCTCCTTGTGCTTGGTATGTGACAGGCGAACACAGACCACACTACAGGATGTGCCTGCAGAAAGGTGACCCCATCCTTGCCTTCTGAGGCTGAGTCTGGAAGGCACTGTCCTTGTACCCTACACTGTTAGCACATTGCCATTCAGTTCTGGGCCATCCCTGCAGAGGTCAGGAGAGCCAGGCTGGTCAAAGGCCAAGACAACCCCTCTCAGGAGAGGCGCTTGGGAGAGAAGAGGAGACAACTCCAGGGAGGGGGAGGGGCAGGGTCATGGTGGAGATATGCGAGGTGACGCATGCTACTACTTCTGCTCTTGCTGGTCTCCACCCTTGAGCCACCTTCCCCATCTGAAAGATCAAGTGATCCTCAGGGCCACCTGCCCCCAAACACCCCAGGCCATTACATCCTGTAGTCAGTGGTTTCTTCTTCCCTGTCTGTTGAAACTCCTTGTCTATGAACTGCTTCTCTGGCCCTCTGGCCTCAGAGGTCTAGGACATGGCCTTGTCCTGCACAGAATAGGCCCTCAATAAATACTTGCACAATGAATGTAGGAAAGACGTCAGGGAAAGGGCAGAGGATGGGAGATTTCTGTGTCAGTGCCGAAGAACTCTGTCCAACTCAGTGTGGTGACCTGGTGGCTGCTCTATGTGATAGTGAGGTTCCCATCACATTACTGCAAGAGTGGCAGTGCAGGCTGGGGCTTGCCTACCACACTAGAGAAGGGTGTCCTGAGAGGGACCAGGTGTCCTGACGCCAGTCCCCACCCTAAGGGTCCAACAATTCACAGATTCTATGAACACGCCATTGAGAAGTGAGGCCAGTCTTCCCAGGCAGGGTCAGGCCTCGCAGGCTGTGACCACCCAGTGTCATTGCCCACAGTCGGGCATTTTGTAGTTGGGTAGCATCCGTGTTCTAGGGGGAGGATGAGTTAGTAAATACAATCAAGAGCCTTGGTGTGCCCTGCTATGGCAAGCGGTATCCAGGGAGCATGACACTGGCGCAGGTTTAGGGCTGACGTCTGACTAACGTCAGGCATCCCAGTGCCTCTTCTGTGAACATCTCCTGATGTGCCAGCAGGGATGAAGGGAGTCTGAGCACAGAGGGGGCCGAGAGAGGGCACAGAACTCGAACGGGGGCTGTGCACGGGAGTGAGGCCAACAGCGTGAGGTCCTCCAAGAACAACAGCCAGGCTCAGGAGACAATTTCCTTCTCTGAACTGGTGCCAACCTGAAGGACTGTCAGGGCTTGACCCAGGTTCCTGGGTATTTGTGGAGGTCCCTGGCCTCTCCCCTCCCGGATGAAGGACATCTCCCCCAATGGCCAAGCCATCTTCTAGCCCAAACTAGGGTGGATGCTGACCGGAAGGAAGCCCACAGACCTTCAAGGAACTTAAGGTCTTTGGGCTTCAAACTCAATGTGAGCCCAAGCTGAAGGCCGCAGTTCTGAGACAAAGCGGGAGAAGCCCATTTGAGAATGGCCGCACAGCAGGTTACTGGGAGAACTGCTAAGGAAGGGACTTTGTTTGGGTGAGAAATCAAGGCAGGCTTCCTGAACAGTGAGCACCAGGTTGGGATTGTAGGGTCCCTGTGTCTTCTTCAGCTGACCCAGACAGAGCACTCGCTGCGAACTTGCTTTCCAAGTTGAAGGCCCTGTGACACCCCCTCCAGGAAGTCCTCCTCTGACCTAATAAAAAGTTCCACATACCCAGCCATGCATCATTCCATTGGGGGGTTCCTGCTTTGACCTCATCTTTCCTGCTGAAGTCTCAGTTCCCGGAGGGCAGAGGTGTTTTACTTCCCTAAATCTTCTCTGTTACCTTGGCTGAGCTGACTGGGCAGCCTGAGAGGTAATTTTCCTCCTGACACAGCAGGTGACTGTGGATGGAGATGAGCCCTAAGAAACACGCTGCCTGCCTTCTGATCACGTCTCCGATGTGCCCAGGATTTAGATATTTACAGGGAGAAGCCCTCGTGCGGGTATAAGAACTGTGGATCCATGAAAGTTTAGCTCCTTACCCAAAGTGACCCAGCTAGGTCTGCGCTGAGACAAAAGAAAACACTAGCAGAGGCTACTGCTTGCTAAGTGCCTGCCCACACTGGCCCAGGGTCAAGTGTTTCGTGGATGTCTCCTCATTCAAGTCAATTCAAGGGTCAGTCCATGCCCTTTCCAAGGTACTGCGCACAGCCCGTCTTCAAGCCCCAGGGTTGTCCCTCCTCCCACCCTGCCCACCACCTGCTTGTCATCACACTCACCTCTCCTGGGTATGGCCTCTTTATGCTCTGAATGGGGAGGGACTGGGGCCGGGGGCCCGGGTAGGTCTGTTGGGGCATCCGCTGCCCGTGCGTGCCAAAGGGGCTGATGCCGGGTGGCCGGGGCTGGTTCATGCCCATGGGAGGGCCACTCATCCCCGAGGGTGTCATGCCAGCCGCCATGCTTGCAGGGTTCATGCTGCCCCCCATGGAGGCAGGCCCCCGAGGCCCGGGCTGGTTCATGAATTGGCTGTTATACGCCTGGGTGGGACCCATCTGGAAAGAGGAACAGACCTTCAACGGGAGAAGAAGAAAAAAAAAAAGAATAAAATGCCACATGCATTGAAAGTGCAGGGAGGGAAGGGTGGGGAGGCGGGGGGGCTTGGCGTGGTGGTGGGGGACACTTTCCTGTGTGGCTGCGACTGGTGACCAGGCCCCTAGGGGCTGCCAGCCTCCTGGGCTCACTGCTGCCCTCTGCAGGCCCCACCGGAAAGATGCAGCCCAAGAGGTGTTAAGGGGTGGGGCGCGGTCACTCCAATGCACAGGCAGCATTTCCAGGGAGGCAGGCAGGAAATGGGGAAGAGGGTGCAGGGGCGGGAGGGGCACGGGAGGATGGAGGTGGATGAGGATGGAGGCAGGAGCCCCTTTCCTGGAAGCCCTGGCCCCGCCCTTGGTCCTTGGCCAATGGAGACACACACTCCATCCGCAAAGTCTGATGCGGCCCCAGCTCCCAGCTCTGCGCACCTGCCCTGCTGTCTTCATCCTGTAATCCCCACCTCCACACCTGTCCTGCACTCCTGTGGGAGCAACCCCCCCTCCCCCGGCCCTTCTTCTGAAGGTCAGGGGAGCAGAGCTAGGAACTGGGCAGAATTCACAGACAAGCCAACTAGGAGAGCATTGGCCAGAGGCCACCCTGGGGACAGACTAGTGACAAGGCTATTTCAGCTGGCTCTTCAGTAATTAGGGGCCCAGAGAACAATATGGATCCTCTCTGCCCATACGCAGACACACAGGAGCCTCCAACTCACGCAGAATAAACATTCGTACCCAAACACCCACCCATACCACACCCAACCACAGACACATCCACATCCTACCTAACACACGACCTCCATGTGCTTCCAAGAAAACCCCAAAGCACCCTGACACCATCAGCTCCCTCAGCACACACGGCCCCACAGGCACCAACACCCCAGCTCTGATTCCCCAGGGCCTGTCTGCCTGGATGGCTGAGCGAGGCTGGACCAGGAGTAGTGGGGCCCTTACCGGTCCATACTGGTTTATATCCTTATTCTGCGTCTCCTGCAAGGCTGCCACAGTGGCCGTGGCTGTGGCCGTGGCCGTGGCCGCCGCTGCTGCCACTGCAGCTGCTGCGGCGGCGGCCGCCGGCTGAGTGAAGTCAGCAGGCGGCCTGGTGTGCGGAGGGATGCCCATGCCTGCAGGAGCATTGGGGCCCCCAGGGTAACTGTGAGGGAGAAAAGAAGGGAAGAGTTAGAGAAGGCCTGACTCTAACCATGACCCCACAGCAAGCCTGGGCTGGGAGGGGAAGGATGGGGCCGTTTCAGGCCATCCTGCACCCAGCTTACGGATGGGGGAGGTGTCTAGCCTCAGACCCCAGAAGGGACAGGGGCCTCCTCTGGGTTGGCAGCCATTCACGCCTCTTCATGAACCACTAAGCCACTGTGATCCTGGAGCCCTGGCTGGCTGCTGGTCGGCATGCATGCTCATGTGCACTAAATTACTACACCTCGGCCTCCTGGCTCAGCCCATTTTCTGGAGGAGGACTCCAAGTCTTAGAGAACCTGAGCAACACGCCCACGACCCCCCCAAGGTGGACGGTGGGCTGGGGATGCAGCTTCAGGTATGTCTGGCACCTGTGTTTAACCATCAGGCCCTATTGCACAGACACCCAGCAGGGCTGTAGTCGGTCTGGGAGCTGGGGGGGGGGGTAAGGCCAAGGAGGCCATCTTGGACAGAACAGGGCAAGAGGAGGCATGGGGTACTCTGCCCCACCCGTATCCCCGGGGTGCCTTCCTGGGGTTCCTTGCCCTTCCTTCCTTCCTCCTGAATAGGGGGATTCTCAGTCTCTGCACAGCTCGACCTCTATAACCAGCAGGGCAGGGCCGAGCTCCCCCGCCATCAGCAACTTCTACTGAACTCCCCTGATCCAGCTGTCCCAGCGTCCTCCGACTTATAAAAATACAAGGAGAAGGGTCTTTTTGAGGAATGTAATCCTTCTATCCCCATGGGCCTGACGGCTATCAAAATACCACCCAACTACTGCAGTGCTGGGGAGCACTGGCCGCAACAATGGGAATGATTCTGTCCCTTCAAATGATGGGACAACTGAAGATGACATAAGTGCCAGGGCTTGCTCACACTTCGCAGGCCAGAAAGCATGGTGCCGGGATTTAAATCGAACTCTTCTGCCTGGATGGCGGAAAAGTAGGGCTGCCCACGGCTTCTCAAGGCGGCTGCCCTGGCCAGCCCTGCTCACCTGGCCCCGAAGCCCCCGCTGCCGGGGTAGTTGGGCCGGCCGTACATGCCCGGCTGGATGTATGGCTGTGCGGGGCCAGCCTTGGCCGAGAACTGCTGCTGCTGCCCAGCAAACTGGGGGGAGTTGAGGCCGGGGTTGCTGGTGGTCATGCCCGATGCCATGGGGTTGCCGCCTGGATTCATGGGGTTGTTGGCATTGGCCATAGGGTTCCCGAGGACCTGTGGGTAGAGAGAGTGGTTGCCACCCAAGTGGGTACCACAAATGACATGGAGAGGAAAAAGGAGAAGGGGGGGCAGTGGAGAAAGTGACGCAGAGGGAGGAAGAGAGAGGAAAAGGAGAAAAAAATGGGGGTCATTTATTGTTCCCGAAGTGTACAAATGATTAGAGGGGGTAACCCAGCCTGGAAGCAAGCAGTGTAGTAAAGGAGAACCTTAGCCAGTGCGGGAATGAGGTGAGGCTGTGCCCGTATCGGGTGGCAGGTGGCAAGCACTGGACCTGAGCCCTCCCTCCCTGGATGTCCAGTGTCAGCCACACAAAGGCCCTGGATGGCTGCTCGGTGAGGGCAGAGAAGCAAACCTGCCAGCAACGGAAGGCAGCAGGGTCCTGGCCAAGGGGCCCATGTGGCCCAAGACCACAGGTGCGCCCAGTGGTTCCCTCCCGGGCAGCAGCCAACCCTGAGCCTTCCCTGTGGCAGAGGCCGAGCGGGGTGGGGGAGAGGAGGAAGGAGTGGAGGACAGAGGCACGCACAGGAGTGGGGGGCAGGGTTGACTAGGAGCTTGTCACAGTTTAGGCTCAACATTTTGCTGAAATTTAACCCAGGTCATCCAGGTCCAAGACCCCAGACGTTGGAGCCCTGAGGCCATTAACACACTCAGGAAGTTCTTCTGTTTATCCAACCAAAGTAAACATGGGTTAGAGAAGAACCTCTTGCTATCTGTCAGGTGAAAGCCATTCCCCTGGGGAGGCCCTGGGATGGGGCAGTGCCCAAGGGCCAGCTGTTGCCCCCCAGAAGGCAGACGTGGACCCATTCTGGGTGGAGGTGTGAGCCTGGGGAGCAGGAAGGGGTGGCGTGGCATGATGACCCGAGGGCCCCAGGGCTCGAGAGATGGTCCCACCTGGGAGGGGCCGTGGCCGGGGGCAGGACAGGCTCTTACCTGGCTCTGGGATGTGTTGGTCACTCCCCAAACCGTGGTGACCACGGAGAGGGAGCCGGGAGGCTGGTTGGTGTTCTGCTGCCAAGGGACAGGGTCATAGGGGAATGACCCATCACTGCAGAGAGACAGGGGGGCTCCTCAGGGTCTGCAGACACAGACTCAGATGGAGGCATGCCCTATCACCCCACCACGCTCTGCGGCTTCCAGCCAAGCCTCGGCATCTCTGGATACCCCGGGCCTGGCACAGCGTCCAGTACAGAACAGGGGCACCTTGCAGGGAGATAGACGGTGCAAGAGTGACCACCTCTCCCCCTGGTGGTGTCACCCCCATGGCTGTCTGTCTCACCTTAGCCCAGAGTCCACAGGCCACGCTATGGAGGAGGAAGAAGAGAGACCTACAGGCTCAACCTAAGCCCCTCCTTCAACCACGCTCTGACCAAGTGGCTCTCCAGAAAGAGCCCTCGCTCCCGGCACCAACTTCCCCTCCGGACGTCCCAGTCCCTTCTCAGAAAAGGTAGGAAGGCCCGCAGTCCGAGTGTCGGCCCTTACCCCTTCCTCCCAAACCCTCAGGGCAGGCTGGCAGCCTTGCCCAGCTGATGAGGCCTCTGGAAGAGCCTTCCTTCTGTCACTCTTCCCAACTCCAGACCGCAGGCACAGGCCTACCTGACGCGCTGCCTCCCTGCTCCCACCCTAGTCTCGTGTGTGCGCCCCACCCCACCAGGCAACCTCCCTCCAGCACCTAAGACACTGGTCACAATCAGCGGCCTTCAGTGGCTCGTGTTTACAAGGCAAAGTTCAAACTCACACTGCAGAAGGTTCACCCTGATGCCACCCACCCTGCTTCCCGCCTTGGCTCCCACCTGTCCTCGAGCTCCCTCGGCCGTTCCCATGTCTTCCCAGTCGCCTTGCTAGGCCCAGCAGTATCCAGCTTGTTTGGTGACATCTCCCGGGGAACCCCCAAACATCAGAAGCCAGAACTTAACCTTAGATCCCACGCCCTGCCCTGCACTCAGCAAGTGCTCAAAAATGGCTTCCTATTAGCTGCATGGTGCAGGTGGAGAGTGAGGTCTGGCAGACCCTGGGGAGAGGAGCAGGGCACGGCTCCAAAAGGGGCTGGAGGGGTTCCGGCCGCCGGGATTGCCGGGCTGGGGCTGCCTCGTCCTTACAGACGCTCCAGCACCTCGCACTGAGATAAAATCCCAGACACGGCCTCAGTAAGGGCAGAAAAGCAGAGGGCCCACATCTGTGGTCCCACCTCAACCCACGGCAGGCCGATGTGGGGGAGGCCTACAAGTAGCACTGCTGGGTACCGGGGGAGGGGGCGCTGTGGAGGAGGGCAGCATGGGAAGAGAGCATCTTGTGCCTCTGTCTGGCTTGTGCCTTCACCACAGGAAGTCAGCAGGAGGCAGAGACCTTCACTTATACCTGGAGAACTTGTACCTCAGCTGAGCATCCAGTCCAGGCCCCAGAGTCTGGGGAGACCGGGGGTGGAGGTCAGAACTTCCAGGAGGGGGGCCTGTCCTGCACCACAGGCACGGAGGGGAGCTGGGGGGCTTGGTCTCGCACCTGTTCCTTCCTGGGCAGAGCCCTCGGCAGTATGGGTTGAGCTGGGTGGGCACCCTGCAGAGGTGGTCAGGCTGGAGGGCAGAACTGTACCACTGTGAGCCATGCTACGGCTGGCTCTCCCTTTGCCGGGATACCCTCCCTGCCTGGCCAGCCCTGGGCTTCCTTCTGTCTCTGCTCAGAAGTCACTTCACTGCAGGGGCCTGCCCCAACCTCCTGGTATAAGAGCAACCCCACTCTACTCCCTTTTCCTCTTACCCTGGCTTTTTTTGGGACTCTGGGTACAAGTCCTGGACCTGTCCTTTCCTGGCTCAGGGCCCTGGTGCATGTTCCCAAACCTGACTCACTGTCTCCTCGTTTACAAAAATCGGCATAAGAACGGCACCCTCCCTCCCCCAACACCCACTCTGTTTTCAAGATGCTGGTCATCAAACATGAGCAGGTCACGACATCAAACCAGCGTGAAGGGAAAAAAGAGGGAATAAAAGAAAGCAAGGACGAATATTATCCCTGAACTGACGCCTTGATTTCATATACAGGTATACAGGTACCCTGGGTCACAGTGGAATATATGTCTTCACTGTGGGGCAAGTAGGTTTGAATAACATAGGCCTGGGTGGCATAAACCTGATGGGGCTGAGAAAGGAGAATGCAGACAAAAAGGTTTTCTCAACGGGAAAGTGACTTTAGCACTCCTCATGACTGCTGAGGGGAAACAGCAGGCCTAGAACTGGGGGGAGAAGAGCTGTCCTCAGGGAACCCAGTCCTTCTGCCTGCCCCCTGTCGGCTAGACGTGATGTGTGTCCTCAGAAAGGGGGTGAGGCCCAGAGGCACAGGCCAAAGGTGACAGGCAACTTGCACTGTGCATCTGGGGAGGCTGACTGGGGACTTGGGAGCCCAGTGGGGCGGAGACGCACAGCAAAGCAAGCAGTGAGCCCGCTCCTCAGAGCAGCTAGGCTGGAAGAAGCGCTGTTCTCCCAGGGAGGTCACAGGGGACCATGGGCACTGCCTGGTCCCAAGGCTGGCACTCCAGAGTCTCAAAGGAAGGCCATACAGGCTACGGTTCTGAACAACAAAGAGGAGACCCCTGGACACTAGCTCTCCTGTGGGGCCCTTGTCCTAGATGGACTTGGATTGAATCCAGGACTCCCAGCAACTGCACAGAGCACAAGACAGGGTCTGTCCTTTCTCCCCAGAACTGCCCCACAAGCTCCCATCAACCCTTCAGGCTGACTACCACTTCTGAGGCCTGGCAGGTTCAGGAAGTCAAGCCCCCTGGGAGCCCCAGGGCCCAGTAGGGCCCCTTCTGAGCCCAGGGCCAAGCAGCTGCTGCCTTACCACCTCAGGAGGGGGTGGGGAGGGTTCCCCCCCCTCCCCCTCCACACACACCAGGATACTTCACAGGCCCACAAACAAGCTCCAACTGCTTGCCACTCCGTGGGTGGGCCTTGTGGGCGGAAACGGCTCCTTCCTGTTTCACCCCCACCACCTCAAACTCAGTGAGAAGCAAACTTAACCAATGTTCCCAAACTGGGCATCCTGCTATCTGGTGGGAAGGCTTGCCCCAGAGCCCAGGTGCACACCGGTGTGCACGCGTGTGTATGGGGGACACCTATGTGTACACGCACATGGTCCCGCTGCCATGTTGCTATGCACACAGGGGGGAAGAGATGGGCACACACACACAGAGGCGGTCTCAGGGACTTGCTCGCCTCCACTCACACCTGCTGCAGAAGCAGAAGTGGCAGCCGCAGCGACAGGGCTGTGACTCATCTCTTGGGGAGACAGCTCCTGCTATAGCAGCAAAGACTCTCGCCCCCACAGGCGTGGCAGTCGGCCCTGCCCAGACTCAGACATCACCACTGGGAGCCTGCCCAGCTCCCTATGCCCAAGGGTCAAGGACAAGCCAGGCGTCTGGGCACTGCCAAGGTGGGAGGGGGCCCAGGATGATGAAGAGAAGACCTAGAGGCCTGTGGGGGGTGTCCTAAGGCCCCCTTCCCTCCTCTGGTAAGTACTATTTAACCAGCAGATGTGCTCAGCCGAGGTCTTAGTCCCTGGCGTTTCAGGGCCACGCACTGGGAACTACATCCCTCTTCTTGTCCATCATACCTGGCTGCAGCTCAGAGGGAGGCTAGAACCCCTAGGATCTGAGAACCCTACTCTCAGGAATTCTGCCCAGCTCTGTACACCTTCAATCCAGCATGACCCAGCCTCAGGCCACAAGCTGCCCCCAGCCATAGTCCTGTCCAGCCACAGCTGCCCCAAGAATCCTATTCCACCTACAGAAGCACCAGTGCCAGAATCCTCATGGAATCTCAGTGGGGTTCTCCTGCCAATCGCCTTCTAACACGGGGGCAGCTGCTCTCCCACCTCTGCACCTCTTCTCTGCCTGGGATGCTTCGTCTCCACCCTGAAAAATGCCACTCATTCTTTCCAGGTTCTTCCAAAGGACACTTCCTCCAGGAAGCCCTTGCCATGTCCATTGGCCTGAGGTCCACTTGCTCCTCATGTTCCTGGGGTCTGAATGCGCCCTCCTGCCCCAGGAGCCCTGAGTTCTCAGGCTCCCTGTGCCTGCAACAAAGATGCCTTCACACACCTATAAAGCTAAGGAGCCCTTGCTAACCAAACTTCCAGGGAGAAACAGCACCCTTCGTGCTGGTCCTCAGAGGGCTGCCTGAGAATGAACACACGTGGCCACGCATTAAGTCTGATGGCTGACCACCTACAGCGTGCTTGTGACTACATGGGCACTTGCACCCAGGAAGTGGGAGGTCCTGCCCTCCAGGGAGAGGGACAGAGGACAGCTAATGAAGCCATTACTCATTCTCTCTGTGTTTCAGTGCCTCATCAGAAGGGCATGGTACTAGTCCCTCTCTTAGAGATTGTCATGAGGATTAAGCGAGCTCAAACGTGTACGGCAAAATGACCATGTCCAGCATACCTTGGGCACCCTAAAACTGCTGGCTGCTGTTATGATTTATTGAGTGGCTTCCAGATGCCAGGAACTATGTGAAGTGACTTTCATCTAAAAACTCGTTTAATCCCTATAAGTGGCCTCAACAGAAGCATCTCATAGGAGCTGAGGCTCAGAGGGTCCCAGAGCTCATCAAGGGCCAGGCTGCCAGGTGGGCCTGACCACGTCCCACCATCTCAGGGAGCAAGGGTCCAATTAGGTAGCACTTCCCTGTACAAAGATGTCTACGTCACAAGGGAGCATGTGCTCCAAAGGTGATCAGAAGCCCATAAGAACTCCAAAAGGAGTAGAGTTTCTCGGGTGTTCTCAGGGAAGTCACCTTTGGGAATCCAATCAGCATGAAGAGACAGAACATATGTAGAGATTGGCCTTGAAGACTGGCTGCAGAGAAAACCCAAATAGTGTCCCAGGGGGAAAAAAACCCCACTACACTATACATCAAATCACCAGCTATGACCTAGACTCAGTGTGGCAAATATAAAGGGACCCCAACTACACATTTTTGAGGGTCATATTCAAATGGCAGAGGGAGGGCTTAGCTATCTGGGCTCTGAACTTGGTCTCTTTGGGGAGTCTTGGCTTTGCCACTGATGATTTCTATGATCTGGGACATGTTACTCAAGTCAGTCCCAATTTTTTCATCTGTAAAGTGGGACTAATGCTCTTCTAGGATAAAACATACAAATACAAGTAACGTTTAGCACAGTGCCTGACAGCCCCCGCTCAACTGTATTTACATGTTTCTCTCCATTTCTCCAGCCTGACTGCCATATAGATATCCATATTTACTTGATGAGACAATGATGGTGCTTAGAAGTTTTGCAAATATGCTGTCAACGGGGATGGGGTGTTGTTATCACTCCTGCTTATCTTCCAAGCCTCTGAGGCTTTCCTCACTCTTGCTTCTCTAGCTCGCGAACTAGCTATACTTCAAAGCCCTCTGAAGTATCCTGCATGCTCCCTTTTGTGACTCTCCTAAGCAGAACCAGGGGCATCGTTCCTCAGTTCCCTCAGCACATTTTTCATATGTTTGATAAAGAGCTCTTCACACTGCAGTTAGACAGCTTTCATGTCTGCAAGCTCCATGGGTAGTGACCGATGTTTGCTAAACGTGGGGAAATGAGTAAAGCCCAGGAAGACGGAGGGATGATTCCTGGCTCCTGGGCACCTCCTGTTGCAGTTTCTACAGACATTTACAGAGGGAAGAGGAGGGGGGGATGAGTTATTTCTCCCCTTGCACTTCTAACAGCCACTTTATTTGGGAGAAATAACAAATTCCGATTAAGGGCATTGTCAGACCCTAATGAATGTCCCTGATCCGGCTATATTGGTCCCATCTCCGTGCAAGGCTGCAGTGTTACCACTACCGCAACACAAGCCAATGCAGAGCTGAAGCTCCCACCCTCTTCAATTTAGGGGAACCATTAGCAGTACTCTCCATCATCACAATTACTGGGGCCTGCTTCCTCTCCTCCCTGCAGTGAAACTTAGAGGGGAACTTGTGCAGCTAACTGCATGCATATTAGAGGGTTTTAAATTTTTTCAATAGGAAGGAGGAAACGAAAAGATCCTTGCATCTTGGCAATCTGGAGTTGATGGAGTAGGAATTTATGGGTCCTTCAACCCCTTTTTCATTGTTTTTTTAAAAAAAATTTTTCTGGGGGCAAGAAGGAAGAAGGGTGGATTACAAACTGAGCTGTAGGTACAGGTGTGCAAAAAGAGTTAAAAATGAAGTGTGAAGGTGGTGTGATGTGACCAAGGGAAGGAGGGGGGGGGGTCAGTTCTAACTAACCACTTCTTTGTTAGCTGACCACAAATGACCACATCAGAGTCGGACAGCACCAGGCTGAGGTTGAGGGAATCACAACTAATCCGTGGGGCTCCCTGTGTGCCAGGTCTGGTAACGAGCATGTTGTAAGTCCGGCACTGCTGTTTTTCTACTTCTACAGCAGAGGAAACCGAGGCACAGAGAGGTTAGGGAACTGCCCCCAAATCACCCAGCTAGAAGATGGCATAGTTGAAACTTGATGCCTGGCAGCTTGCCTCCAGGGCTGTGCCCCAACCTTCTGCAGAGGGGAGTGCCAGGGCCCCACCCAGAAGCCTCTCCTCTGGGGGCTGCAAACCATTCACCTAGAAAAGGAAGGGTGGCACCCCTTGGTCTCAGAATCTTTCCCAGCAATTGCAGGCTTTGATTGTAATTAAATTAAGAGTCTAAACAAAATTTATTAGGATTTTAATTACCTTACAGCACTGATTTGCATACGGACAATGTGCTAATCGCAAATGGCTTTTTTATCCACTCATTAAAAATCTGGGAGCAATCAAATATATATGGTGATGAAAGGAGAACTGACTCTGGGTGGTGAACACACAATGTGATATACAGATGATGTATTACAGAATTATACACCTGAAACCTATATAACTTTACTAACTGTTGTCATCCCAATAAACTTTAATTTAAAAAAAAAAAAAAAAAAAAAAGGAGAGCTGGCCAAGTGGCGTGTTGGTTAAGAGTTGGCTTGGGACGCCAGCTCTGAGCAGGAGGGCCCCGGTTCGGATCCCACATGAGGGCCAGTGACACTGCCCTCTGCAGCTAAGATGCTGAACAACAGCTCGACCTGGAGCTGGGCTGCTGTGAGTCGCTGGCGATAGCTTAGGCTGCAGTGGGGCTGGCCGGCAGGCAGCTGGTATGTACTTTCGTGAGTTGCCATGAGCTGCCATGAGCAGCCGTCCAGAGGCCGGTGACCGATCTGCCTCACCCAGGAAGAGTGCAATGATAATACCAACATGGGCCAGTAAAGCAATGTCCTCCACAACTAGACTGAAGAACAAAAGGACAGCAACTTCTCTGTTCCCCTCCCCCAATTCCCCAATAAAATCTTTAAAAAAAAAAAAAGAAAGAAAATAAATATTTAAAGCATTAAAAATGTGTAAAAAAGAAAAAAATCTGGGAGCGGAAGGCAGAATTATTTGTTGGCATTAAGTCCAGGCCACTGCAGGGACCAGGAAGGGGTCCTGCTGCCTGGCAGCAGGCCCGAGCCCCTTCCTGCCCTGGGCTGGCCTCTCTTCTCTTGTGCAGTGCTCTGTGGTGGCGAGGACGGCACCCACCTACATCTCCGTGGTCAGGACCCAACAGGGAGCCAGTCCAAACACTGCTCCACAAACCCTAAAGTTCTACCCAAGCACGTGGGTACTCAGAACTCCTCCTGACCACTGTCACCCTCAGGGACACCACAGGGCTGCAGTAGCCTGATTCTTTTCCTCATGGTGATAAGTGCCACCACGTGCCCAGTGGCTCAAGGGGTCATGAGCTTTGCCTGGAGGAACAGGCCCCAACTCACAGCCTGTAATGGATGTGACCAGGATGCTTGAACTACAGCAATCCAACAGTTACAGAATCCCCCCAAAACAGCCTGGGGCTTCACATTTCCGGGTCTCCCTCACCCTCTCCTGTTTGCTTGTCCTCGGAGCCTTCAGACATAGATCTGAGTCTTTAAATAGCTGGGTACCTCTGAGCACCAAATCCTGAATATCCCAGGGCCCCCAAACTCAACGTCTCCTTAATGAAAACGCAAAAGGAGCTTGCTTTCTCCAAGTCACTCCTCACTCAATACGGTTGTGGAGAATGATGGTGAGAATAGCTTCCTACCTGTGAAAGTATAGTTGACCCATGAACAACGTGGGTTTGAACTGTGTGGATTCACTTTAAAGCGAATTTTCAACTCATCTATGTAGTCCAAACCTGCGTTCTTCAAGCTGTCCTCTGAGCAGCCTCCTGACAGCACGGCCACCTTCCTCCTTCTGAACCGAGGTCAAGCTTGCCTGTCACCCAGCCCTAACCTTGCCTCGATCTGCCAGCTCCCAATTTTGCCTCACTGAACCCTATTTCCCCAATGAACGGGATTCAGGCCCTAGAGTATGGACACCCTTTGTTTAACCCTAGGACTGAACAGTCTCGTGCCTTTAGCTGAACTCAGCAGAGACCTGGCAAAGGGCCGCCCCTGCAGAGTGCTTCTGACGTAGGCAGGGAGCCATGTGTCAGGACCATCCCACCCGGGCAGGGCACTGGACTCCAGGAGCTCTGAAGTCCCTTCTGGATCTGAGAGTCAGTAGCCTCTAATTCGATTTATAAAGCATGGTCAGCACCCTACTTCCGGGCAGCGCCTCAATGGTGCGACCCAGGTCTCCTGCAGTGAGCTCTGGACTGCGGGTACCTCAGTCAGGCTGGGTAATGAGCCAAGCTCTGACTGCAAAGCTCCTCCTGGTCATCAGTGGGGACCCGCGTGGGGAAAGCAGACAGTATGACAAGCTCTGTTGTTCCAGGGTTAGCCTGCAGAGAGCTAGGAGCGAGCACCCCCAGCTCGGCAAAGAACCAGTGAGACAATTAACCGGGGGCCTTGCTGGTCCTGACCATGTGCTCCTCTGAGGCTACTGCAGGGTGGACTGATCAGTTCCTTGGTGCCTGGTGGCCCCTGGCAAGCCCATTCCTGCCTGTGACCCCGGGCTTCGGGGAGCCCCGCCCCTGTGCTGACTAACCCAGCCTCACTTGACTCCCGCCTGGGCTGGCTCTGTCCCCATCCGGGGGTGGGACCAGCAGCCTCGTGACCCTCCTGAGCCCCTTCCAGCCCCAGGCACCTCTGGGTGTGCCCAAGGCACTACGCAGGAGAGGGCAAGCCCCGGGTCAGGACCGCTAACTGTCCGCCAGAAGCCTGGAGCCCGAAGAAGAGATGGCCCCCCCCCAAGGGACCAAGCAGTCAGGCTGGCTAAGGCCAGTGCTTTCTACCTCTGTTTTGATGGGGGAGAAGCAGTGCTCACCCCGAAGGATTTAAACAACAGCTGCACTTTAGAAAACGTAACATCCCCACAGTTGCTCAGAGGCCTCCACCCAACTTCTCCACCGGAGGGGCATTTCCAAGGAGATCTGGGGTCTGAGGGCTGGCTACCCAGCGCCCACCCAAGCAATCCTCGGCCCGGTCCTGGGGGCACATGCCCACTCACCTGTGCGACAGAGTGGGTTTCATGGAGCTCATGGAGTTGAGGGGAGGCTGCATGGGGAGTTTCCCGGGGGGGTCGCTCTGGCGGCTTTTCTGATGTCGGAGCAGCAGCAGGCGACCAAGCTCCTCGCACCAGGAGGACAGCAGGGCTACAAGGAAGGACAGGATGGTCACTGGGAACCTTGGCCAGCACCCCTGACACACCTGCCCCAATCTCATCCTGCCAGAATGGGTGTTACCAACCCTGGCGTTGCTCCCACTTTTGTGTGACACCTGGAGAGTCACTAAGCCTGCTCAGGAGGCCTCAGTGTTCCCATCTGTCAAGTGGGACAAACACCTCCGAAGGAGGGCTGAAAAGCTTCTGTCGCTGTAGGCGCAGGTCAGAAGAGGGCTGATTTTAACAGCAAAGAGGAGAGTCAAGACGATGGAGGGGATGGCAGAGACGACGCCAAGGGGAGACCAGGGAGGGCCAAACAAAGACCTCGCGTCGGGTGAGTTTAGGAACTGCTGGCCACCCCCAGACTTTCAGTGAAGCCCACCCCCTGGACTCTGGACAAGCAGCTTGACATGGCTTCTGCCCATAGGTGGGGCCAAAATCACAAGGTTTAAACAAAATCCAGAGGCTTCCCGGAGCCTGTTGGTGATCCCAGGAGTGCCTGCAAGGTTCTCCCTGAAACTCCTCCCCACAATGCTTGGGAGAACCAAGGATTTCCAGGGCAGAGGGTTGCTTAGGGGTGGGGTGGGGGCTAAGCTGGAGTCTGTCAGAGGCACCAAAAGCAGGAGCGCTCGAGACCCCTCCACAGTCAAGCTTAGCAAGGTCTTAGACACCAAGAGAAAAGCAGCTAGAATTTACTGGGTACTGGGGGAAAGTACGATTTTCTTTCATCCTTCACTGTCCCAATGTAGCCACCTGGGGCCAAAAACACCCTCAAGGTCAGAGTGTCCAGCCAGTCCTTCTAAAGTAGCCAAGGTTTGGGGAGAGAGTGGGGAGTCGGGAAGGCGAGGCTGTCACCACTTTGCTGTGTGACCCTAAGGAGCTCACAGACCCTCTCTGGGCCTCAGCTTGCAATGATTCTTGCCCTGCCTTCCTCCCAGGGGGAGGGGCAGACGGGGGAACCACTGAGACTGAGAAGCAAAAAGGGGTGACCGCACGCTAGCTAATGCCCCACTCCTGCTATGACTATTTCCGCCAGGCTGATCTGATAGTTCTTCTGGAAGTATTCAACCCGGTCAAGCAGCCAAGGGCCTTTTGAACCCAGCACAGCTCAGCCACTTGCCTGCACGCAGGGCCCTACTCCCTCATTTCCAGGGCATCCCAGCTGGATGCTGTGCAACATACTTCTGCATCCTTTCCTCGGATCTGCCCCGCGTGACCCAGGACTTCAGCTGTGATGTCCATTCTACAGGTGAGCAGACTGAGGCTCAGGCAGGCGAAGTCACTAGCTCACAGTAACCACAACCAGGGAGGGGCAGAGACACGATGGTGTCCTTGTCTCACACCCTGGCGATGGAGCCCAAGGCTGGACCAGAATGTGGGGAAGGAGATGAAACCCTCCAGAAGGCAAAACCAAGTGGCATGGTTTCCAGCACCTCCGATTCTAGGAGGCACCATTCAGGCCTCGTTCAGCCAGCACTAGGGGAAGAGGCCCAGGTACACAATGCCCTGGAGTGGCTGGGCAGGGCTGCCACTTCAACCCTCCCAGGTCCTGGGTAGGGTCCTCTGTCAGCCTGAGGCCCAGAAGGGCAGGGCTAGGAAACCTGCCAGTCTCTACCCTGCCCATGGTCCAGGCCAGCCAGTGGGGAGCAAGTGGGGACTGGCACCTTGGAGAGAAGCAGGTTCTTTCCTGCCCCTCACTGAGTGGGCAGAAGCCAGGAGAAAGCTTTCGGGACCAGCAGAAGAACCCCGTCCATCCAGTTCTGCTGGGAGCTGGCTGGAAGGGAGGTTCCCACTTTTCCAGTAGCTAGGTGGGGGCCAAGGGCAAGGGAAGGGCAGGAACAGGGCGGGGTGGTGAGGGGTCCCACCTGGGCTACTGGGTACATCTGTTCAGCTTGTGTGGTGTGCAAAGGTGCTGACTAAGGAGGCACACGGGGGCCAAAATCCAGCCTGTGCCTACTCCCAAAAGGACACCTGTTTCTCTCTCCAGAAGGGGGGTGCTGATGGGTGAGCTGTGTCTTAAAAAAATGCATCCTGTCCCTCTC
This sequence comes from Hipposideros armiger, assembly GCF_001890085.2. Classification (NCBI taxonomy): domain Eukaryota; kingdom Metazoa; phylum Chordata; class Mammalia; order Chiroptera; family Hipposideridae; genus Hipposideros; species Hipposideros armiger. The sequence goes on along the minus strand of NW_017732002.1, from coordinate 557,176 downwards.
CGTGCCGCTCACCTTACCACCACGGCACAGGGAGGGGAGTGCTGGAGAGGAGCAGCTCCCACCCCAGCATGTGTCTGCCCAGGAACCATAGCAAAGGGCCCCCAGAGCGGGTGCCCAGCACACATCTGCCGCAGCTGGAAGGGGGGAGGCAGTCTATTCAGAGAGGCTAGAGCAAACAGAAATGAATTTCCAGATCGCTCCATTCTTCTGCCAGGCCCCTAGTTACTGCTACTTGTGCGGGGGGCAATGGGCATCTGGAAACTCATTTGCACGCCAAACACGAGGCGCTGGATCGCAGCAATTGAGGGGCTGCTTGGCTGCCAGCACAAAGGACGGCCACAGATGGTGCGCCCGCTGCCTGCCCTGCCCGCACTGCCCTCTGAGCCTCCGTGCCTCCTGGGGGCCGCCCTGACACGTGGGGGGCATGGGATGCACCACGAGGACATGCAGACCTTCCTTCCAATGTCACGGGCCACCCCCCAACATGACCAAGGACAGCCCTCCTCTTCCCATCACGATTGGAGTGATTTTCCTTAAAGAGAATAAAATAAAGGCAGGCTGGTGGCGTAGCAGAGCCTGGGATGCTGTGAGCAGATGGGATGTGTGTATTAGGCAGCCATGGCACAACACAGATGCCAGGACAGCCACGTTCCTAAAACCAAGAGGGAAAAGACGGGAAGTGAGGAAGCACTGCCCGCCAGACTCTCTCTTGGCCTGAGTGACCGGCAAGCACAGGCCAGGGTGGCAGACACACGGAGAGAGGCTACATGGCAGGCAGGCCCAAGGCATGCTCTCAGCATGGTGCAAACCAACACAGGCTATTCCGAGGCAAACGCTGGTTAATGACAACACGTAGGAATTTGCAGTCAAAAAGGGAGTCTGGGCATTGTCTGAATGAGGAGGACCGACAGACGGAGGCAGGTAGGGGATTACACAGGCACAGAGACAGTGGGGTGGGTGGCTGTGTGTGTGTCTGGGTCTGGTGTCTATACACAGCTGAGCTGAGCTTGCTCTGTCTGATGAGGCAGGTCCTGCCTGCATGCCTTGTTGGTCCTGCATGTCTTCGCTCTGGGCACTCGGGGAAGGGCATGAAAAAAGACCATTGAGCACAGGCTCTGGAAGTAGAAAGCAGTACCAGGCATTAAGAGTCCCAGGATGGGGTGGGAGGGATGGGAAGAATTTCAGGGGGACACTAGCCATCCTCAGCTGAGCAGGCAGGGTCAGGAGTGTCCCTCTACTGCCTGGGCAGCCACTGAGGCCACCCTTCACCTCATCCTATGAGCACCACTCACCCCGATAAATCTGGGTTCCAACACTTAGAACTACATGACCTTAGAGCAAATTACAGAAGTTCTCTGGGCCTCGGTTTGTTGATCTGTTAAATGGGCATAAAACTAATGCTCACTCCTTAGGATTATTGTGATGGTTAAGTGACACTGACACCTATAAAGTGCTTAAAACAACATCTGCCGCATAGTAAGCATGGAGACCCTGAAAGCATTGTGTGTGTGTGTGTGTGTGGGGGGGGAGATGAAGACGACAACGATGACATTTGCAAATGTGCTCTGTTCTCTGCAGGTGGTAAAGCACCTCATGAATAGGAGGAAGCCATCCCACGCCCCTCTAGAAGGCGCCACAGGCAGCCCTGATGGGCACCAGTGCCACAGCACCCAGGAGAGGCGGGGACAACAGCGGGAAGGCCAGGCTCTGGAGTCCCACACACGGGCTTGAATCGTGTTCTGCCCTCAGTCTCTAGCTGAGATTTCACACAGGCTGCTTCACCGTTTGGAGTTCCAGTTTCCCTACCTGCCTGCCTTGAAGAGTGGACGTGAGCTGTAAATGAGTGTTGTCAATCAACTGCAGGGGTACCCAAGCAGAAGCCAGAACAGGACAGGGAGCGGGTAAAGACCAAGGGACCCTGTAACCCACAGCAGCCCCAGAAGAGCAGCCCCTCGATCCCGTAACTACCACTGCACCACATAACACTGGGAAAGATGGAAAGGCACCAACTCTGGAACTCTGTCTCTGCCACCCATGTGACACCTTCAGCAACTCTTCTAACCGTCCTGTGCCTCGGTCTCCTCATCTCTAAAATGGGGTGGTGGTAATTCTGCTCCCCACTCACAGTTGTTAGGGTGAGCCAAGTTCGAGGCAACACAGTAGGTGCTATACATGTTTGGTAAAATGACAATTGGTGTTATTGACCTTGGTTGGTAGATCAGTGACCACCAGGGCGGTTATGGGGGACCTTGGCATCTCTGTCCACTTCTGATCACATGGCAGAGCACAGACACAAATGAAGTGGGCAGGCGTGTAGCTCTGGAAGTTCACAGGGTGGGGTGCTGAGTGTCTGTAAGCCCCAGACTCCTGAGCAGACAACCAGGGCCATCTGTCCCCTTGGCTTTGCAGAGAGGCCCCTTCTGAGCCACGAAGGCGGGCACTGAGGGGCAGAAGGAGGACCACATTGTGTGCCTGCTTTGCCTGGGACACAGGAAGCAAAAACCAATTTCCTGTTCAGAGGCAGCTCTGTCTCCAATTCAGCCAGTGGACAGGCATCTGTGGCCCCGGAAGGGAGGTATTTTAGCCTCTGTGAGGTCCCCGAGGGCCTCCCTGGAGACAGGGCAGCGCACAGCTCCCCAGGCCACTGGCAGCATCATGAATGGGGGCGGCGTGGGCAGGTTTCTCAGGATTCAGAGCAGCCCCAGCCCCAGGCCTAGGCATCTCGCTTGGCACTGTCTAGAGCCCCGGCTTCAACAGCCACATTTCAGAAGGTCACGTCCATGGGGGAAGCAGCAGTCCTGAGGGATTCCAGCCAGGGAGGAGACATGAAGGGTTGACCTTTCATGCTCCCACTGCCTGCACTAATCTCTGTAGTTTATCCAGGAAGCCCCGGGGTGGGGGTGGGGGTCACATGGGGGGCACACACACAGGTTTCCATTCCAGACCCACCCATTACAGACCCACCACAGACTTAAACAACTAAGGTCATTTGCCTTTGCTAGGCATCTTACAGTACAGTAGATGTGTCTTGGTGTGATTGGTGGTGTGTTTTTCTTTCCTGGCAGTATATAAAACAGTGGTGTGTGTGTGTGACAACTGCGGGGGTGGGGTGGGATGGGGGGCATCTTCTATTAATGGGGTCCAGTAGATGGGTCTGGGGGCCCCTGCACCGGAGGATGCCACAGCTACGGCAGCGTGAACTCCTGTGGAAGAGGAATGGGAGCATGCTGGGTGTAAGAATCAAGGGTGCGGGACACAGGTCTGAGGGAAGGCACCAAGGGCGAGTTGAGACCGGACATTTGCGCCCCAGGATCTTCCTGGCGACCCCACTGCAGCCAGCAGCCACCAGTGTCCTTCAGGGACAAGAAAAAGAAAATCCGATGTAAGAGCGATGGCAGGTCTAGAGTGGAGCACCGGGGAGTTTCAGACCTGGCTTGTCCCAGATGTGTCCTCTTTGGGGACAGTGGCCTGCCCTGAATTTGCCACTGTACCTGCAGCTCCTGGCAGAGCACGCCCCGGGCGGGCTGACCAGATGGACTAGCACTAGGGCTCTGGTCTTATCTGAGAGGCAGCAGAAGAGGCTGTACTCACGACATAGGAACTGCCTGGGCTCCTGGTAAGGAGGGTGGGGCTGCCTTTTCCAAACCAGACTTAGAGCCAGCAGACAATGAGCCAGTTGGAGGTGGAGGTGGAGGGGAGGCAGAGGCTAAGGTCTGAAAGTTGGAGCATCAAAGGGGCGGACGAGCTTATTGGGCACGTGTGAGAGGCTGCCCCTTGCCAGGCTGGACTCAGGCTTGAAAACGGGCCAGAAATCAGAGGTAGCCATCGTTGCCACAGGAAAAAAGACATTTTGTTCCCTATGGAGGCAAGCAGGGGGATGTTTCAACAATAAGTGGCCAGGAAATGCTCATTTCCAGTAAGGTCTGGGCATCAGAAAAAGATGGGAGCAGCAGCGGGGGGTGGGGAGGATGAAAGACCATGGGGAGGAGGGTACAGAAGCTTGGATGTAAAGGCCAAGCAGGAGAATTATCAAATGTGCTGCAGCCTGGGGATGCCTCACGCAAATGAAACAAAGGAGTATTAAGTATCAAAGAGCATCTCAGTTGCTAAAAGGCTGGAGAACAGAGGAACTCTGTGTGTGTGAGTGTGTGAGTGAGAGGAGAAGGGGAGGGGCTTAGAGACCCAGGGATGGGCAGGGCTCAGGGTGTCTAGGAGGCAGCCTGCCAAGCACTGGCCTCTCAGGGCATGCCCTGGGGGAGGGGGGGGGAGCTGGGCGGGCAAGGCCAGAAGAGGTCCTGGGAGCACACAAGGGAGGTTCACCGTCAATGAAAACACTGAAGACACATTTTCAAATGCTTCCATACCATCCGCTTACTAAGTCTATACATGACCCTCTGAAGTAGCAGCAGGGTGTGGCGGCCCCATTTCCCAATGGGGGCAGCTGGAGGGCCTCGCCTCGGGTGTCAGGGTGGAAGAGCCCGGCATCCAGGCTGGGCTCCTCCCCTCTGCCTCCCCTTTACTCCCTGGCACGTTCTTGCGCCCATATCCATTCTGATTCCCCAGGAGCACCTCAGGCCACCTCAGGAAGATCCCCCCACCCCCACCCCAACGCTGTCCAGCCTGCGGCTCATCAAGGCCTGGCTGTCTTTGCAGTCAGTCCCGTGCTCCTTGCCTGTTCCAAACACCTTCTGCAGCCGTGTCCGCTCTCCCCTGAATTATGACAATCACGTACTCTAATTTATCTCAGTCTCCAAACCTGCCTCCTGCCAACCCATACTCCGCAAGGCGGCCAGAGGAATTCTTCCACCAGTGCATTCCGATCACCTCTTTCCAACTGTGTCCCCAGAGGCTGCACAGGGCCTGGTGGATGGTAGATGCTCAATGGATGCAGAATGAACGAACGACCCTGCTCTCCGGGGGAAGGCTGTGATGCTCTACAGCGAAAGCAGGAGCCCCAAGGGCCATGATGGGATTTGAGGGGTTCATTTCTACTAGCCCGGCATCCAGCACGGTGTTTGGCACCGGTTATGCAGCTGACATGTGACTAAGGGATTGAAATGAATCACAGGTAGATAACCCAATATGCAAAGGATGGGAGCATCGGTAGACACTGGGCACACTGTGTCCGAGACCCAGGCTGTCTGGGTAATACCTTGCGACCTGGCACCCTGTGGCCTGTAAGCCTGCCAGCCAGCAGCTCCCCATTCCTTGGGGGCAGGGACCTCGCCACAGGAGAATCAGCCCTGAAAGGAATCCTATCATGGATGGGTCCAGAGATTGGTGCTGTTGTCAAATAAAATCTATAACCGAGTCAGGTGATGCCCGTTTCGTGACACGCACAGCCATTGGTGGGCCACGCCAACATGGGGAATGAAAGGTAAACAGCTGACAGAAACATCAGTTTGCATAACGTGGGAGGCCAGCTGCAACGCTGAGTTTCCTCTGCTCATGGGCTGGCATGGGTGTTCACGTTAACGGTGTCTGTCCCACAGCATCTTACCCAGGGCTCCCTGGGGGTGCCGCTGCTGTTCCTCCTGCCTCCCCAGCCCAGGCCAGACTGGGGGTTAGAGACAGTGGGGGCCCCTGCCTGCCTCTGGGGATCAGGGTTCTAGACCTCAGACCAGTGAGGATGAGCGGTTAGGGCGCAGGAGCAGAGGGCGAAGGGGGAGGACGCCGGGGCTTGAGACCATACAGGCCTGGGCTAGTCTCTCTGTCTCATCTGTAAGGTGAGGAGACAACAGAAGGAACCTCTGCTCTTGGGCCTGGTGCCAGGAGTTCCAAAATGAAGGGAGGGCCTGAGCTTTAATTTAAACTACATGCGAGAGGTGGTGAGTCTCATATCGAAGAGTCTCAGCTGGGGACTTGGAAGCTTTAAGATGCTGACTACCTTCCGCTTCTGACGGCAGAATGGCCAACGGCACAGACCCTGGAGCCAGGCTGTCTTTGCAGTCTGCCCCGTGCTGCTTGCCTGTTCTAAACACCTTCTGCAGCTATGTCTGCTCTCCCCTGAATTATGACAATCAGTCTCCAAATCTGCCTGCTGCCAACCCATACTCCGCAAGGCGGCCAGAGGAATTCCTCCACCAGTGCATTCCGAGCACCCCTTTCCAATTGTGTTCCCAGAGGCTGAAATCCCAACTCAGCCACTCGGCAGCTGTGTGAACTTGGGTGAGTTACTTAACCTCTCTGTGCTTTGGTTTTCCCTTTTGTAAAATGGGGATGATAAGCTACCCCCTAAATTGTCAAAAGGATTAACCAAGCTAACAATACACATAAAATACTAGTATAATCCCTGGCACACAGGAAGGAGTATATAAGAATAAATTGTTATTTTGTTGTTATCATTGGGCACATATCTTTTTAGGATTAAGAGGCTTCTCTGTCTCTCATCTGCATGCTGTTGCTCAAATAAAATACAATTTCTTTCACTCATCTCCAAGAACATCACATGCTCACGTGCCTTGGGCCCAGCCTTGTAGTGCCCCCTTCACACTGGGTGCTCTCTGGGCAGGCAGTGCTGCACGCCAGCACCCAGCTGTAACCACATCCAATGCTTTCCCTGCCAGACGCTCTGTACTAGGAGGACCCCAGACCCTCATAAAACTAAGCCCTGGTAGCTGCTCACTTCTAAATCAGCTCCTAGGCCACGCAGTGCAGGCAGCCAGTCTGGGTGGACTCCGTCTCCTCAGAGCACCTGGGTGTGGGGTGCTGGGGTGGCTTTGCAGCCATCCTCTCTATAGTGGGCCAACAGAGTGCCCACAAACAAGGGGTGGGAGGCCTGGCCCCGCCTCGGCCCCCATCCCCTGTGTGTCCAGCAGAAGGTGGAATGGGGATCAGAGCCAAAGCCAGGGCTCCTGCTCTCACCCCTATGCTCCCAGCAGGAATGGGTGGTCTGACCTGTGACCCCTGGAACACAGCTATCCATGGAATTGTTCCTCAGCTGTCCTCCTCTGTAGGCCCACCTCTGCTGGGTGCCCCCAGAAATGAAAAAAGAGCCCCCTCTCTGCCAGTTCTTTCAGGTCATCTCTCCCCCAGGGGGAAACAGCACAGAATGCACATGAGCACGGAGAGGCCGGAGCCCGGGGCAGTGACTCGAAGCCCTTGAGCCAGGGGCAGTGGCTGCTGGGCCTCAGGAAACCAGGCTCCTGCCCTATCGTGGCCAATATGCACATCTGTGAAATGGGGTGGCATCTCCCACTGCGGACAGTGAGGAGCTAACGGGATCATGAGGGCACACAGACAGCCCTTTCGTTTTCCCAACTGCCTGGCGCCCTCTGCGCCTCACTACCCCCTAGTGAGAAGCCAAAGATGAGGTTGTCTGTGTTTTACAAAGCAGAAATCAAGGCCCAAGGGGTGATTCACCCACAATCACACCACAGGATGGAGGCTCTGCTGCTGGTCCAGGATGGTTTCCCTGTCACCCCCACGTCTGTGACGTCACATATCTGAGGGCAGGCACATCCCCAGGAGACAGCTCTGCACTCCCGCCCACCTTCCACGCCCATGATTCAGCACCATCTCAGCTTCTTGTTCCACTTTGCTACCAACTTCCTGTGGGACCTCGGGCAACTTCCTCCTCTGGATCTATGTATAAGAGAGAGTGGGTGCCGAGGGCCCATGAACCAGCCCTGGCCTCACAGTGGGGTCACATCTCTCAAGGCTGAGGTCAGCTCTGACCCCATCTCAATCCTACAGGTGCTGTGGGATGAGCTGCCCACCCTCACTCCTGGCCTGGACACTCCCATGACTCCATTCCCCCTAGCCCCACACCCAGCATGGGCTACAGGCGGAAGGGGGTCCAAAGATCTAACCTTGCCCAGGTGTCCCGTTTACTAAGGCCACGAGCCCAGAGTGGGAGTGGAGCTCCTGAGAGATCTGAGAGCTGGTGTAGGTCCCAGGAGGGCTGGGGGCTGGGAGGGGAGGATGCTGCAGCCTCAGGTGCAGGGGCTGCTGGGGGGTTAGGACTTCCCCCCTAGTTACAGGAAACGTCATTTCTGGAGGGTGTAGGTTGGACTGGGGGGGGGCACTGTCAGCTGGCCCCTGGAACATAAAACCAAAGATGGTTTCCTTGGGGGAAAATCTTGCTCTCCTGTAAAACAACCGGATCACTGCACTGCCACCAGCACCAGGAGCACGCTGTCCTCAGTTTAAGCTGCTTCTAGTTTTTCTAGATCATTCCCACACTCTGCTCCCTGCTCTGTCATCTCCCGTCACTAAGTGAGTTAAGAAAGTCAAAACAAGGAGGAATCATTTACTGGCCCTTTGGCTGCAAGTGACCCTGTCCCTCTCCCACCTGCCCTGCGAGCTGCACATGCTCAGGCCCCACGTGCTGGGAAGACCGATCAGGTTGATGGTGGTCGGCCCAGGATGCACTTGGAGGCTCATGGCCCATCCCAACCTGCTGGGCCCTATCTGCTTCCCAGGGGTCGGCAGGTCCTGCCATCTCAGGTCCTGAGGTCCGGCCCAGCCCGGGAGGGCCTCTGGGCTGTTCCCTCCCTCCTGTAACACTCATGCACTCCCACCCCCTCTCCCCAAGGGCTTCCCGGGTTGGCAGGAGCTAGGAGTCTTAAGGCGTGTGAACTCACCCTGGGAACTGAACTCCGGGGACCTCGGAGCCGACAGGGCTGATTCCCAAACCGGTTTGGCTGTCCCTGACCTAGCAGAGGCTGGGCCTGCCGGGCAGGATGCTTGGACCCAGGAGGAGATGTCAGACGGGTTGAGCCTGCCTGGAGGCTTTAGGAAAATCCCGGCCTGGAAAATTCCCTGCCTACCTGGGCCTTCTTGGATAACTCAGATTCAAGTGAAAAAACACCCCAAACAAGCCCAAGGGGACATTTTCATCAGGAAGAGACTGCTCCTTCCTCTTGCCAGTGCCCCTCAGCCTGAGGGGTGGGCCTGGGAGGGGTGCTGGCCAAAGTGTTGCCATCAAAGGAGACCAGCTGGCAAGGAGCTGCACCGGGTAGGCGCTGTGCCCCCTTGAGGGGCTGGCTCACACCCCCCTTATCCCTGGACTCTCACAAGCCACCAGTGGTGAGGGTACCACAGCCCCCATTTTAGAGCTGAGGGGTGAGCGCAGGGAAGCAGGGTAACCTGGCTCAGGACACACCTATGTTTGCAGCTCCCTTCCACCTTGGGATAGTTGCTGGCAGCGGGTCTAGGGTGGGGATCTAGACTACCTCCGTTGAAAACTATACAGCATTACTAGCAAAGCAAGTGTGAAGAGGGGAGGGGCCCTGAGCCATTCCCACAACAGACTGAGGCCAGGTGGCCTCTGTGCACCTGCCCTCGTATTCCAAGAGGACATGGGTTCCAAAAGGACAGATCCCGTGGGCTACCCAAGGATTGACCAGAATATCCATGGGGGTGGGGGGTGCCAAGAGCCAAGCGCCTCCCCACCCCCATCTCACTCTGGGGCAGCAAGGATGCTCTTCCCCAGGCTGCTGGCCCTGAGGACACTCCCAGTGCGTCTGCAAGACAAAATCCGAGCCATACCGCCTCCCCGGCCTCTGCGCGCCTGGAGCCATGCCCCCAGGAACCTCGGAACTCCATGCCCCTCATTCCAGCAGGCCCCACCTAGAGAGCTTATTTTCTATTCTGTACATATAGTTTCTCCTAAGGTCTAAACACCACTGCTTGTTGCTTGCTCTCAGGGAGCCAGAAGGGTAAGGAGGGGTTGCAGGAACCAATTCCTTCCCTGGGTAATTGACTTTTCTGAGGCTCCCAGCTGGGTGCTCACAGTTTGGCTGTGTCCTGCTTCCAGCATAAGAGGTCAGAGTGAGGCCGGGCCCGTCCCAGGGTCAAGGAGACCCCCGAGTCTAAATACCATGGCTGTCCACCTTCGTGGAAAGCAAGAGGGCTGGGAGTCTGAGTGCTGAAGGGCCTCGCCCTTCACTTCTTCCATTCGCTCCGGCCCCCATGTCCAACCCCAGGCCCTTGGATCTTTCTGTGGGAGCCAGCAACAAACCCCAGGACCCTCTCAAATGGCGGTTTCCTGGCCCATGAAGACAGCAGAGGCCTTCCTGGGATTCTGGTCCTGAGATTGAGCCTGGGGAGGTTCTCATCCTTGGCACCTTTGTGTCTATAAAGATGCTGTCTGGAAACCTTCTCAGCCCTAAAGGGTGACTGAGGGGATGTGTGCTGTGGTGACAGGGGCACAAGAGAGGTTGGGGGTGGGCAGCACTTTGCTGGGTGATGCTTGACTACTGAGAGTTGGGTTCAGGTCACTGCTCTTTGAGAAGGAGCAAATTTAGGAAAAACCCGCTGACTGGACCCCCAGCTCTCCTGCCTCCAACCATACGCACCCCCCACCCCACTTCTCCTCTGCTGCCTTCCCCTGGCTGAGTGACCTGGTTAACCTGTTCGTCTCAGGTTCCTGGTGCAAGAAACACAGATGGTAATTCCTCCCTCTCCACTGCAGGCCTGTGAGGGTGAGGCCTGAGCCACAGGCAGCTGGCTGAGAGGTGGCAGCTGGGTTCCTGCTCCAGTGGCAGTCACTCTGGGCACCAGGCAGGTGTTTTAGCTCAGAGGCACATGACCTGGCCCCCTAAGGGCATTGAGCAGCAAATTCAGGTGCTCCTTCCTGACCCCGCAATATGGGAGATGACAGATTCCAGTGGGTTCTCGACCCAAAACCATGTGGCTGGGTTTCCTTTCTTGTCCATTTATCCAGGAAGAGCAGCGGAACTCCCACACAGTTCATGTTTCCATATCTTGGCTTCCTAGTTAGTCCCTCCACTCCTTTCCCAAGAAACCCTGAGTGTGCGTGTCTGAAGGAGCCCTGGAAATCACCCATGCCAGGCTGGCTGTTAAGACCTCTCCAGGTGCCCAGCAGGGATTGGCAGTGGGTGACCCAGCTGTGAAACACCAGACTGCTTCATTCATTCATCCCACTTGGCTCTCTAAACTGCAAGGGTACCTGTGCATTTTGGAGACTTATTCTTTTAGCACGTGATCTACTCGTTTTAGTCATGTATAGGTAGATGCCATGCACAAAAAACCTGACAAGAGACTGAATTTATAGAACACCTGGTGTGTGGGGCAGGAAGCGAGAGCAGAGCTTTCTCTTTGCAGAAGCTCCTTTTTGTGATGAAAAGATTCTCTGTGAGTTTTCTTTAAATATCCAGCTGCCTCGTTGCAATGAAAATAAGAATCGTTTATAAGAATTCCATTTACATCAAGTGCTTCCTGGCTGCACCTGTTACTCAGAGTGTAACACACCTGGTGACATCTGGGTGAGGTTCCACGGCAGGACTGAACTACCTGGGTCTCCGGGCCACGGGGTCCCCATTTTATCTGTGCATCAGAATTATCTGGAAAGCTTGTGAAAATACACAGTGCTGGGCCTCACCCACAGTGGGGTATCTGATTCAGAGGGTGTGGGGTGGAGCCTAAGATTGTACATTCCTAACCAGCTCCCAGATGACGCTCATGCTACTGGTCTGGGGACCCCACTTTATGAACCACTGCTCTGGAATGATGGGTGAGCTCAGTGGTCATTGGCTGCATAAACAGAGTGGGAGGGGACAATTCTTTCCCTCTCCCCTTCTGGGTTCAGAAGGCACACCAATTCTCAGGCCAGGAGAGCCTTGTGCTTGGCAGATGGTTTCCCAATACTGCTGCTAACCTCCTCTGATGGCTTCATTCAAGGCCCTGGAAGTTTGCCTCTGGACTCGTCCTGGCCTTGGTCCAGGAGAAAGAACACTGTGCAGGGAGACCGAAGTGGGTGTGCCCCGCTTTTATCTACTAGCTATGACCTGTGTGGTCTTGGGCAAGACACTGGCATGTGTGTGCACCTCAGTTTCTTCATGTAAACCTATCTCATCGAGTTGCTCTACAGGTGTAATGGGGCAAACTTGACAGTGGCCATTGTGGATGGAGAACTTGATTCAGGCTAGGCACTGTTCTGAGCACTTTGCACGCATGGTCTCATTCAAGCCTACATTCTATGAGTAACTACTACTGCCTCCCTACGACAGTTTCAGCTCCACTACTTGCTAGTGTGTCAGCTGTGTGGCCCTGCACCCTCTTTGCCTTGGGGCCTGCCTCATAGAGCTCTAAAGACTGTGTTAGGTCCTGCAGGGCTGTGCTCAGCATGCTGAGGCTCTCAGGAAGCAGCCCCAGGGCAGCTGTGCTTGCAGGCAAGGGACAGACAGCAGCCTGGGCCATCTGCAGTCCAGGCCCGCTCCCCGTTTCTCTTCCAGAGCAGCTGGGGGCGGGAGCGTCATCTGTTTAGGCCTCTGCAGTGTTTAATCACCCTGAAGCTCTCCTGCCTTCCTCCCCCCTCCAGCGCCTGCTCTCTCCCTGCAGGAAACAGTTCTCTGCCTTCTGCCTCTGATGGAGGCCATGAAAAATTAACACAGCACCCAGAGAGAAGGAAACACCAGAGCAGGGAGGGCCACCGGAGCCAGATGACCAGCAGGCCCCGGTCCAGCAGGCACCAGCTGGGCAACCTGGATCCTGAGGGGGCTCTGAAGGGCCCGATGGTCACACAACTGACCACCCAGCAGGGGCCCAGGGTTTTGAATGGCTGTCAGCCTGAGGGTCTAAAGCAAATCCTACTCCCTCTGAGGAAGCTAGAATGCAGAGGCTGGGCCTTCCTGGGCTGTCAAGTCCTTGGAGAATCTGAGGCTAGGAATCCCTTTTCTGTCTCTGCCCTGAAGAGAGCCAGGCATGCAGGGACATGTCCCTGGAAGGTCAGCTGCAGGCCAGGCAGAAGCTCGACACATCTCTCTTCTCTGTTCCTTTTCCTGACACTCCTGTGGAGTGGCGATCACTACCCCCATTTCACAGGAGGAAACTGACACTCAGACAGGTTAAGGAACCTGCTCAAGGACAACCAGCCGAAAATAACTGGCAGAGTGGGATCTGTTTCTTTTTAATTAATACAATTACTTTTTACTTGTATGAGTCATACACAAATCCATTCTCTGTGGACAGCTAATATTTCAGATAGAGACCCGAAGAGGGATTAGGGCCCACAGTTTTCCATTACCTCTGATGTTCCACCTCACTGTACATTTCACCACCCTCCCTTCTTAACTTTTAAATGTTATTTTGAAGAAGTAACGTGTGACTCTGATTAAAAATACACAGAAGAAGAAAACAAGTATGTGCTGAAAAACGGGCTCCTTGACCCCAGCTTTGTTGCCCAGTTCCTCCCACCAGGGGAACCACGCGAGTGGCTTTGTTTTCTTCCCGAGTTACTCTGTCATTTATGTATACCACGGCCTTTGCAGTCTGCCCGAAGGCTCTTGCCTGGGATGCCCATGGGCTTGTCCTTACCCCTTACTCAGTGAGGGCTTCCTTGACCTTTCCAGGTTACAGACTGCAACACCTCCCCTGCCACCCAACTCCCTGTTTCCTTCCCCTGCTTAATCATTCTCCACAGCATTTCCTACCTTCTACTTTTTATGTTATTTATCATCTGATGTCCCACTCCCCTCACGGGAGCAAAAATTCTTCCAGTGCAGGGGTTTCATTGCCACATCCTCAGTGCCTAGAACAATGTCTGACGCTGGGGCGGCAGTGAATACCAACGGAAGGGCTGGGCACGGGCATGGCATGGGCAGGCACAGAGGGTGGCATGTCACACATACTATTCTCAACTTCCTTTTTAAGAACACGTTTCAGCTCAAATAGATTGTTACTCCTGGAGGACAGAACCGTGTCTTTTCTATCTTGTCTTTCCCAAGGACTCAGCCTGGTCTGGGGCACACGGCAGAGGCTCAGAAGGACTGGACCGGAGACTTGACCCCTCCCTACCTCACACCACAGACCAAAAAAACAAAACAAAACAAAAATGAGCAAAATAATACATTGTCTGTAATATGATAGAGGAGATTATCTCCATGACCTTCATTCAGATTGGGGAAGATTCTCAGAGAACACACCGAGCATTACGCATAAGAAAAAGTTGATAAATTTTCCAACATTAAAGCAAACACCTTCTGGCATACCAAAATACCCCCTTAGGAGAATGAAAAGGCTAGCCCAGGGTGACCGGAGAGTTGAAAGAGACAGAAGCCATACCGGGCATGCTAAGGCCCAGGTCAAGGGCTCCAGGGCATCAGGCCTCCCAAAGACCATCTGCAGCCACCCAGCAAGGCTTCTCAAAAGAGGAGGAAGGTACCTCCATCTCACTCGTCCCCCAGCCCGGGCCTTCCTTCTCCTCCCTGAAAAACCAGAGACTTAAGACAGACAGAAGCGTCCTAGCCTCCTCCTCCTCCCTGCCCCACGCAGAGATAACCAAGCAAGGAAAAACAAATTAAAGTGCCCGGGAACCTGGCAGGGCCTTGGGAAGTTTGGCTTGACAGGGCAAGAGCATTTAACAAAGCTCACATCATCCATCACTGGGGCCAGTCATTTAGATACTGGGCATTTGATTAAACTAATATGGGCGGCTGGGGCGAGGCATGGCTGGGCGCTTCCTACCCTCGCCTACAAATTAGACCGTCACACACAATCCGATTACCCTGACTGCCACATTTATCTCGGGAGAGGGGCCATCCATCACTCTTCAGCAGCTGGCGGTGCGCCGCCTCCTGCAGGAGGGGAGTGAAGTGCGCCCTCAAGTTTCAGCAGGCAGTGCTCGCTCATTGTTCATGCCATCACCCACTCAACAAACGCTGCCTCAAATGCCCACCCCAGGGTGGGCCGTGGGCTGGGCACTAGGGGCCAGCGCAAACACAGTCCTTGCCCTTGAGGAGCCCACGGAGGGCACGGGAAAGAGGAGGTATCTGAGCCGGCAGTGAAGGAGAGCTCAGGGTGTCATGCAGCTGAAGGGCCCAGGGTTTTGTCCCAGCTCTCTTTCCTTCAGCTGGGACCCTGAGTGTGACGCGTCACTGACCCACCTAATCCTCAACTTCACACCGGGAAATGGGGTGATAACACAGTGCAGTGCTGTCCAACAGAACTTTTGCAATGATGGCAACGTCCTCTCTCTGCACTGCTCAAATCAGAAACCACTGGCCAGCCGTGGCTACTAAGCTCTTGAAATGTGGCTAGTGTCACTGAGGAGCTGAGTTTTAGATTTTATTTCACTTTACTTCATGACATTTAAGTGTAAATGGCCGCATGGGGCTCTAGCTCCCTTGCTGAATGTGCCAGATGCAGTGGCTGTTGCCTTTTCGAGGTTGTACTGAAGGGTCAGCCAGGCAGCCTGAGAATGCCCAGCGCCAAGCTCTGCACATGGTAAGTGCTCATGGAAGGCTAGGCTGCTTCGTTCTCAGAAACTTGGATTCTGAGGCCAAGGATAACAGTTCCTGAATCCTGAACTGATAACACAGTCACTTTTGCTTTCTCGTAGTCCACTAGGGCAGCAGGCTTCCATGTTAAAGAAAAAGCAGTGAGGCTCAGAGGTAAAGATGGCACAAACCAAAAAGTGGCAGAGACAGAGCTCGAGCCTGTGGCTTTGCACCCCATCTTCCCACTGAACACCTGGCTACCTGGGAGACATACAGCAGAAGTAAGGCTTGCGGCGGGGCAGTTGGGGGGGCAGCAGCTTGTGGCCACTGCATTGACCAGCTTCTCCTCTGGACTGGTCTCCTCTCAATGCCAGTGCCAAGGAGGTCACCCCCCAAAGTCACCCCAGCACCCCAGAGTCACCCCCAAGCCAGGCCATTTCCAGAATGTCCCAGCACCTTAGGCCAAGCCCAGGGTAGCACTGAGGCCCCTCCAAGCACATGGCAGAGCTGGGGCAACAGACAGAATTTTGGGTTCTAAATATACCAGCTCTAAATGGGCCCTGTCTTGAGGCTTTTACAGTGACCGGGGCAAGCAGCAGGGAGTCTCAGGGAATACTTGGAGCAGTGAGAGCTCAGGGTTCCTCCTGCTTTACAGGATGCCAGTGAGCACAGGCTGGAAGGCTGGCAGACGTGGGTTCCAACCGGCTTCTGGGCATGACGGCTCTGGGTGTGTCAAGTGTCTTTACAGGACTGCAGTGGGGACGAGAGGCGCTAGCGAATGTGTGAACAGAACACAACACAACACCCTGGAAGTCCTTGCTCAAATTGCTGGTGTTGTCCGAGGTCTCAGGGCAGGTAGACCCCAGGTGAACCCCGCCCTCCACCGCAGCCTGCATCCTGTAGGCCTGGCAAGGGTGGCGAGGGGCAGCACTCCAGCAGGGACCCGAGAC
Source organism: Hipposideros armiger (assembly GCF_001890085.2). Classification (NCBI taxonomy): domain Eukaryota; kingdom Metazoa; phylum Chordata; class Mammalia; order Chiroptera; family Hipposideridae; genus Hipposideros; species Hipposideros armiger. Next base: position 541,044 of record NW_017732002.1, on the reverse strand, counting down.
TCCATGCCTCAGGGATCCGCTGTGTGACCTGTCACCCTCGGGGGGCCTCTTTTCTTTATCAAAAACAAGCATAACATCACAAGTGTGTTCAAACCCTTTGGTGAGGATAAGATGGGACATGCAAAAGCACTTCTAACCTGGATTTGAGCAAATCTGATAGAATCTAAGTGTGCCAAGGGGCAGGCTCCCCGGTAACTTCAGAGCGGCCTGACCCTGGAGAGACATCGCCTCCCCATGTGAAGACAAACCCCCCACAGAAATAGCCGGAGTTTAGGAGTCCCGTCTTCAGACGCTTGAGAGATATCCAAGCAGACTGGCAGCAGACTTCTCATAAAGCCAGAGGCTGGAAAGGGGCAGGCCCAGGTCCCAGCAGTGTGCCTCGTGAGCCCCTCTCGAAACTTGCTGTAGCTGGGATTGGCAGGCTCCCAGGAGTGGGCTGACCTGACCCACAGGGCCGGGCACCGAGGCCTGCAGCTGGGTGCAGCTGCGAGAGGGAGTAGGTTGCCCTGGATGGAATGTAGGAGGTTCCTGGCGGGAGATCACTACCAGGCTGGGAGACGGGGAAGGACGGTGGCAGTGTGGGAGCCAGACCAGGGGAAGAGCCTAGAGGGACGAGGTGACCTGGAAGAGCCAGAGATGATATGGGAACTGGGGAGAGAAGTACACCAAGGGAGCTGAGGAGGCCTTCCTGGAATACCTCCTCCCCCCAGATGCACCCTTCTCTGCCATCCCAGTTGAAGGTACACTTAACCACTCACACATTAGTATAAATGAGTTTATAACGAACTGTGTCAAGATACACAAGGAGCAGGAATTGAAGGAAAAAGAATGGGGTGGGGGAAGGGGGCAGGTAGCTCTCTCCAGCTCTCTCCTCTAAGGTGAGACCCGCAAAAGCTCCCAATGGGGACCCTCTGCTGCTAGGATCACCAGTATTCTCCCCCTTCCTCCCCCAAAATGCCAACACTCTTTTGTTGCCACTTAAACCAATTTGGGGGTAATTCTGCAGGCAATTGTCTTCCGATTTACAATGCGGCTCAGTGATTGCATCGAGGCTGATGGTTCAGGCTGTAATTGTATGGTAATCACTTCTGTTTATGATCGATGTGGAAATCACTATTGTTTTCCAGCAGGCTTGTTAAATCAAAAAAGTGCAGGGGTGGGGAGGGAGGGTTTATTTTTGTGAGTTGGAGCCCGGGAAAATGAAATTAAGTAGAGCAGCCCAATGTGGGGGTGGCAGCTCTGGTGGCAGAGGCTCTCGCATCCGCTCAGAACTGAGAGACAGAGAGAGACAGCCAGGGATGCAGAGACCACAAGAGAGACATGAAAGGTACAGGTGGAGAGGTAGAGGTACAAGTGGGCAGGGAGAAGGGAGGCGGGCAGGAACGCCTAAGGAATGGCCAGGCTTGGGGACAGACATGGTCCGATATGCAGATCCACAGATGCCCAGACAGACCCCACTGCTTATACATGCAGAGACGCCAAGAGAGATACTAAGTGGTCCCCCTTACATACACGCGCACTTTACCAGATCTGCTGTCATCCCCTCCTAGAGAGGTGAGGACAATCCAGGTGCCAGGTGGCAGGCTGGGCTCTACCTACCTCTCAGGACTGGAGCCCCCTACTTGCCCCATCTGGGATCTGCCTGCCTTCTCCTCACCTCTGCCCCAACACTGCCTGAAAACAGGGTGGCAGATGGTACCTGGGGGGCTCAGGTGGCAGGAGCAGGGCAGTGTTGTGAGCTGAGCTGCTGCTGTGGGGAACAGGGGGAGCTGCCCACCTGGCGGGCAGTAACCCGAACCTCCCAGAGGCTACAGGAAACGGGCCTGGGCTGGGTGAGGGGCAGCGCCTCCCAGGGCAGCCATGGGCACTCTGGCACCACAGGACTGAGCCAGCCCAGGCTGGAGGCCAAGGCCCCGCAGGCAGTGAGCAGGCACCAGCTGTTCCGTGCAGCGCAGACAAACCTCTAGGTTGCAGGCTGAGCTTGGCTGCAAGGCATATGTTTTTTCAACCACACACCCTTCTTCCCCGGTAAAAGTGCATGGAGACCACTGAGCAAGTACTGAAAATCACAAACATGGTGAAAAATATTAGGTGTTTGGTTTCCAAAGCCTACAGGCTTGATGCCCTTCACCTCTGCTAGCTCCCCTTGCATTGCCTGTCCTTCTCTACCAGTCTCAACCACCCTCCAGAGTTCAGGGCTCTGCCTCACCACTCACTCCAGGAAAGTCCTTCCCCACCAACTGGACCCTCCTCTCCAGGGCCCCATGGTATTGAATGTCATGCTAACTGCGATACAGGACTTTGGTGGCCCACAGACCTCGCTCAGTGACTCTGGCAGCTTGCTCCAGCTTTCTGAGCCTTTTTGTTCAACAGTATACGGGATGCACAGGCTGTGTCTTACCATGGTGACCTCCCAGTGGCTAGAGCGCAAACCACGTTCAGCAGCCTTCCAGCTTCAGCATGGGCACAAAGGCCATCCTGACCTGATGACATGGCTTTCCTCCAACCCAGAGTGCCCCGACTCTGCTGTCATGCCCTGCATGTCATCTCAAAGGCAGCCAGGGCCCTGGGATGGTGGGCAGTGAGCTCGGCCCTCCTTGAATGGAGGCGAGTACCATCCCCCTTCCCCCACAGGCCTGCCCCTGCCTGGGTTCGGGCCCTGAACTTGCCCTACCTAGCCTGGCCCTCCAACAGACCACCCCAGACAGGCTGGGCCATGAACTGGGGTGCCCCGGCTGCCTAACTGGGGGCTCAGCAGGGCATGAGAGGCAGCTGATGGAAAACCTTAGATGTGGAACAATCACTCCTAATTGGACTTCCAGGATTCGGCTTAAGAAAACAGACAACCCACTCACCCCACCCCAGGGACTTCACTTCTGAAGTATATACAAACAAGAGACTGTCGTTCAACATTCACAACAAAGCTGGCTAAAGCAAGAATTTACGCTACAGTGAAGTTGTCTAAACAGAGAAGGACACCTCAGGGTGGGGACTACACATGTGCATGGGTTTGTGACAGCCTTTCCAGGCCCGTGCGTCCACACAGCACGTGCCGGATGCTTAGCAGGTGTGTCTCTTTTGGGCTACAGTTTCATCTTTACTCTGCTCAGGGGGGTCCCTAACCAAGCCCTGGATCCTGTGGTCTGGGCCCCACACCCGCTCAGGCACTGTCAGGGAGGTGAGAGGGCTCCTGGTGGGCACCGAAAACTTGCACTCTGAAAGTGAAGGTCAGAGGTGGAGCCTTGACTCCACCCTGAAGCTCCCTTACCCCCGCCCTCAGTTCCCCCGTCTCCCCAATGTTGGTAATGACAGTATCTCCCCTCCCAAGGGACTCTAAAGAGCTCGAGAAACATCAGATATTTTTACTTCCTTCTCCAACTTGTAACCTCGAGTTTGGGGACAGCCAACAACCCCTGACCTGTTTACTTAGCACGCTGAAGTCAGGTTCCTGGGTGGGGAGTTTAGGGCAGGGCCATCGGGCAAGGGTATTCTCTGCCCCTGCACCAGTCCCCCTAAAGGGAAGAGTAGCCGAGGCAAGCTCACAGGGCTAGCAGCAGGATGCCGAGGTTCTGTGGGAAGAGGCCCCGGGTGGCTAGAGGGGGAGCCAGGCCACTGAGAGGGCTGCTGGCTGTGTCCCAGAGACAGGGCTGTGAGGACTCAGAGTCCCAGCCTACCCCAGGGGTCCTTCACTCCTAGTGCTAAGTAGGATAGGAATCAACAACCCCATTTTTCAGATGGGGAAAGTAGGGCCTTCAGAGACGAGTGACTTCTCGTAAGGGGTGAAATGCAGGTGGCCCTCTGATTCTGCAGTGCTCTGATACACCAACAGTCCGAAAGTCTCTCTTGGCAGGCAACTCAGAATATTCACAGAATTTTTCTGCCATCTCTGAGACAGGAACAGAGAAAGCTGTGGCTACCTGGAGGAGCTGATTTCCTTAGGAAGCCATGGAACGCCCTTTCCTGGAAGGTATGTGAGGGTCTAGTCATCTTCCTGAGAATAGGAACGGCCTTCTAAGGTCTGCTCCAGCGAGCCTTCCTAGGCCCCTCCCCTAGTCCTTGGAGTGATACAGTCAGCAGGGCTGCTGGGCCACATGCCCTTGGCCCTCTTTCTTTGGGGGAGGGAGAGAATATCCCTAGACATGTGCTGTCCTTGGGGTGAGCCCCCTCTCTGAGCTCCAGGTCTGCCTCCTGGCTTGAGTGGCCTAAGGACCTGCTTACAGGGGAAGGCGCAGGACAGGGCCAGGCACAGTGCCCACCTTTGTCCTGGCACCCCTTCTCAGAGTCCTGGGCCCCTAGGCCAGTCAGGGGACTCTCTCTCCTACCCTAGCATGATGATAACAGCTAACAGTTATGAAATGCATCCTTTGTGCCAGGCACATGGACTTGGTGGGTCCTCACAAGCAATGTCGAGGTCACTGCTATTATCATCCGTTTTCTGGATGTGGAGCACTGAAGGCCTGCCCAAGGTCACATGACTGGTGAGTGAGGGGCTGGCCACACCCAGCCTGGCCCTGCCTCTCCCTTACATGGGGGGATGGTGGGGGCGCCTGTATGCCCCAAAGGACTCAGGACATGTTCACTCTTACACACATATACCACCTAGCTCCCACGTCACAGACACACTCCCAGCAGCCCCTGTGTTGCAAAACTGCATAAACCCACGAGAACACCGCCATGTACATTCATCCCACAATCACTCAACTTGTAAACGTCCCGCACATGTCCACATGGACATATGCATGTTCAGCTGCATGGGTACATGATATTGGGTCGTCGGGAAAGTCATGACGTATTTTTCTATGTTTTTTCAATGCAAAAATGCCTCATGACTTTCCCGACGACTCAAAATAATACATACGCAGACGCAAACCCCATGTAACATTTTCAAATGTTCCATCTTATACTTTTATTCTCCACCACGCACACCCTGCCATGGTCTCACCCCGCTTCACTCCCAGGCAGGCACACGTACAACCCTGCACGCCCAGGGCCTTCCTTCCAGCTCCGACATCTTCATTTGGGGACGTTAATCTCCCTGAAGACAGGGAACCTGTCTTTTTTCACATTCCCCACAGGGCCCCAACCCAGAACCACCTCTTCGTTTGATTCTTCACTCATTCAGTGTGTACTACAGCATGCACTATAGCCCATTTGGATTTGGAACATATAAACGTGCATGAGCGCTAGCCATGAACTTGAAATACAATGTTCCTGCACAACCGAGAGCTGTACCGAGTGCTGTAATTACTGCACAGTGGACTGGGAGGGGCACAGGCATTCGTGGGCATGCAAGCACGGAGAGTGTGCACACAGTACCCTCAGCAGGATAACTGCACACACTCAGTAATTCCTGTTGTAACAACAGGCCCGTGAGGGGAGGGCACCCCCATTTTATACAAGAGGCAACTCAAGTGGCAGAGGGAAGTCTCAAACTCCACATCATCTGGGTGGGGTGACAGCAAGACTGTGCATAACAGGTGTCTAGGACCCAGGCTAGGCCTGTTCAGAGGCTGGGCTCTGTCTGGGCAAGAGCCCACAGGATACCACGGGGACACCCCACATCTCTGCGAGAGAAGAGGGGACAATCAGGAAGCTATAACATGGGAAGAAATCTCCACTACAGAGGACAAAGATCGTATCTAGGTCATTGAGCATATTTCTCAAAGGTACAACACCATGCAAAGCTCTGAGAGGATTACCATCCCCTGGTGGGCCCCATCCTGGGAGGCTTAATTCTTGGGACAGTGGGAGTGCCAGGTCAGGAGGGTGGCTGGGCAGTGACACCCCTCTTCACCAACAAGAGCCTGTCCGCCAGAGCTTCCTGCTGCTCACTGATGCCTTTGGGCACAGAGAGTGGGCAGGACCCATTCCTGTTTCAAGGGTCAGAGTAGCCTGGACACAAGGAGCAGGAGCCTGTGCTCTCAAAGGAGAGCAAACGCTTGGCCACTGCCCTCCTTCCTGGCCTGGGCTGCCACCCTGGGGTGGGAGGAGGCACCCAGAAGTCACTAGAGACCCAGTGGTTAAGGCTGCCCTGGGTCCAGTAAGGTGTATGTGGGGGTGGGGGGTATTCGCTGCTTTGGGTGCCACTGTCTTAAGTCCCCAGGACAATGGGGCATCCCCAGGGCATTCCTGGAACTGACCAGGGGTTTTTGAGGCCTGTCATCGGCCAATGAGAAGCACACGTGCCTGAAGGTTACACAAGCTGTCCTTGCACCCTTCAGAAAAGCCATACACTTCTCTCCGCAAATGTGGATGGAGCCCTGAGCCTCAGGCCAAGAGCTGTTGGGGCCCCAGAGGCGAGGGAGGGGCGGCTGTTACCTTCAGGATTTTTCAGGCTGGGGCGGGAAGATGGGCATTTCAGTGTCACACTGGAGTGAAGGCACCCTATGCAGGTGCATGGGCAGCAGGGGTGAGGGGCGTTGGGACAAGTTCAGGCTGCAATGGAGAATCATGAGGTAGGGAAGCAGGAGGACATGTCCCTAGAGGAATGGGTCTTGCACAAATGCGAGGAGACCCATGACAGAGCAGCAAGGATAGCTACTGTTTCCTCAGTGCTGACTAGTCCTAGTACTGTGTTCAAAGCTATAGCTGGAATATGCTCTTTAAAGCTCCCACAACCCTGTGAGATCGGTACTATTCCATTTGACAGATGAGGAAACTGAGGCTTGGATAGGGTTAGAGGTCCCAGTGTATGGACAGGAGAGGAGGGGGAGAGGTGATGGGGAGCAAGGCTCAGGAGGGGAAACCTTGGAGGGGTGAGGGCCTCCAGCCCCTAACAAGGGGATTCATCACTGCCCTTGCACGCTCCCGACATGCAGTCTGTTCCCTGAGACGGTTGCTGTATCCCTCCTGCCTCCCAGCATCCAGCATCCAGCACACAGGGGCTATCAAAGCCACGAGTGAGAGAGGAAGCAGCACACAGGCTCCTGGGACCTCACCCCAACTCCTCGGATTTCCTGTCACCGAGTGCCTTTCCTGGAGCCCTTTGGGCAGCTGGAAGCCAGGCCTGGCCTGGTGGGCCTTACCCTAAGAGCCACCCCAACATGGCACAGCTCATGGACCAAAAAATGCACCTCACACAATTTGGGGGCTCACAGACCCTAACACACTCTCTGTGAGCCTGACAGGAGAAGCTCGTGTGCAAGTCACCCACGGGGCTTCAGGAGTCCAAGGTGCAGACTTACAGACCCTTCCCCAAGAGGGAAATGAAAGTGGGTGTGTGCGCTGGCCCATGCATACTTCCTTCAGGGCCAGGACACACGCTGGGACCTCCCAGATGGCTGCCACTGGGGACAGACCAATAGCTTCTTGTCAGGACAGAAAAGGGATAGGCACACTCGCACCCCTCTCCCCCCCACTGGCCTTCTCAGGCTTTCCTATTACAGCATTCACGGTCACGCAGGAGGGTGATAAGCCCCTGGGTGGCTTGTCCTCCGCACTACACAGCAAGATCTCTCCAGTCACAATGCACAGTGTGAGGAGCACCTTATAAACAAGGAAACGGAGGCTCGAGATGGAGCTGGGACAAGGAAGAAGCCCGTCTTTCGGGCTCGGGTTCTCAAGAGAAACTAAAAGTCCAGCTGGTTTGGAAGCTAAACGTCTGCTATGCAGAATCAAGCCAGCCTAACAGTATTAAGAGCTGCCACTTACTGAGCAATTATTATGTGCCAGACACTGAGCTAAGCGCTCTCAGCCCCATCTCATTTACGCCCCATTGCAACCCTGCCAGGCAGAGGCGGGTACAGGCAGCTCTATTTTATTGATTAGGAGACAGAGAGTTAGGGAAGTTAAGTGACTTGCCAAAGTCACCCAGTAAATGACAGATGTGGGTTTCATAATTACTCCCCAACACTGTCTTAAAAAGGACACTGGGCGGCCCCATTTTGAGAGCCCCAGGGGGTGGGGCAGGGAGGTTTTTCAGGGTCCTGTGCTTCACAGAAAGAACAGGGGGCAAGTCCAGGTCCCTGTGCGTGGCGGTGGGGGTAGGAGCAGCTTCTAGAGCTGCTAACAGGGAGGGAGAGAGTGCTCCATCTTTCAGGCCCTGGGCCCCTGCCTCTATCTAGAACCATGATGCCAGAGCGACAAGGGCCCTTGCAGACCCTCAGAGGCAGCGCTGTCCAACAGAACTTTCTGTGATGCCAGAAATGTTCAACCACCGCACTGTCTCGTGGGGCTACTGAGAATTAAAAATGTGGCTAGTGTGATCCTGAGGAACTAAAAATTTAAATTCACTTAATTTTTACTAATACACATTTAAATAGCCACAGGTGTCCATTCTGTAGGACAGCATAGCAGAGCCAGTGCTTCTTCCTACAGGTGGGGTCCCAACAAGGGCTCCCACACATCACATGGTCATCTTGGGGAGCCCCAGCTGGGCCAAGAACTCAGGCCTCTCCATTTCTTCCTGGGTGACTGCCTCTGCTGTGACCCACCTCTGCCCTGGGCTGTGCTAGTTATTTAAGGGACAATTATTGAGCACCCAGCACTGAAACAAGTCATGGATGTCCTGTCCCATTATACATAACCTAGTATGACTGACACCGAGTGGCAAGTGACCACATAAAACGGACTGATGGAAGGTTTCAGGTCTTGGACATATGAAGGAGTGAAGAGGAATACCGATAGATAGGGTCGTGTGTGTGTGTGTGTGTGTGT
>NW_017732002.1:492443-532259 GCF_001890085.2 Hipposideros armiger | reverse complement strand
CTGAGCTCTGGTGTGCATCTGCTGACAGCCCTGCTGTTAGGAGAGGGGGCTGGGGGAGGGGAGGCTGTGCAGGCCCCCCCACACACACTTAGGGGCGGAACCAGACCGTTAAATCTGTATGCACTGTGAATCTGCCAACCAGATTACACCCCTGGGAGGTGGAGAGGGTGCCCATAAATCTCCAGCCACATCAGGCTCTGACCGAGGAAGCACTGAGAGAGCCAGGGAATGAGGCCAAACTCTACAGGCCCAGAGGCTGTCCCCTGTCACCTCCAGTCCCAACCCCAGGGAACTGCCCACGTTGATTTAAAACCTCCTGGGCCTAGCTGTAACCCCTGAGAGACTGGGGACAGACTCCACAAGTACAGCTCTTTTTTCCAGGAGAGCACAGAGGATGCCAAGGGGAGGTCTGGACAAGTTCCACTAAGTTCCCGGAGCTTCTCAGAAGATGAGCTGGCTGCCCTCGCCCCCCACCACGGGCAACCGCAAAACAGGAACCCTGCAACAAGACAGGCTTTCCATTGCGTCAGCAGAGGCAGGGACATTCCCGCAGCAGAATTCCGACCTCGCATGGCTCCACACTTCTCTCCATGATTCCTGCCTGCAATGCAACTCAGAGGGGTCCCACTCCTGGAAGCCCCAGGAGGCCCACTGGCCTCTGTGGCTCCAAAGCCTTTGATGGCTCCCCACTGCCCCCAGGATAAAATCTGTGCTCCCGGCCTGGGCTTTCAGCAATGGCTCCACTTCCTGTGCTCACCATCTCAGGATCTTCACCTGGAGGGACATCCTCCCTTCTCCTAAAGTGCCACACCTCTTCTGATTTCCCAGCCTTTGCGTCTACTAGCCCTTCCACCTGGCATTCATTCCCCTTCTTGTCCAAGACCCAAATCTTCCAAAATCAAGTTCTACCTGGGAAGAGTAGCAGGCTACTCCGGCCCCAGTGTCACCATTTCCCCCTGTTCCTCCTGCAGCTCTTAGGGTGTGGAGTGTGGTCCTCTGCTCATTCAATTCTCCTTGCCCTGCTGCACCCTACTATTTTCCACTGTATCTGCAGATGCAGGCAGCAGCGCCCCAAGGCAGGGCCAAACCTCTGCCTGTCTTTTGTCTCTCCCCATCACACATACTCTCTAGCACAAGACAAGTAGATGAACTCCTGGAGTGCAGTCTCCTTTTTACAGATGAGAACACAGCAACGCTCTCAGTACAGAGATGAGAACAGAGGCCCCCAGAGGGGAAGTGACTTGCCAAAGGTCACACACTAATTTGGCACCAGATCACAGATATGATCACTTGAGGGCTAGGTCCTAACAGCCATGTTTTCACAGAGTGTCAGAATTATCTGGGGGAGCTTTATAAAACCAAAGCCAAAAGCCTTACCTCAGAACTACTGAATCCCCAAGGTGCTTGGGGAACCTCGGCTTCCTGGAATGTTGTTGTCCTGGCTAAAGCCCCTAATTCACCAATATGTATGAAACACCCACTATTGCCCCAGGCTGGGCACTCATAAGGCCTGGCCTCATCCCATGGGTGGGCGGGGTCAGTGGGAGAACCCAGCAGAGACATGAGGGCTTTGAGAAGCCGCTGCAGCTGACTCCAAGCAGGAGTCAGTGCCATGACTAGGGCTACTGAGAGGGAGGTAAGGCCCACTTTCTGGGCTTGCTTGGGCAAGAGGGTGGCAGACAGCCTGGCAGGCCCAGCCTAATGCTCTGGGTGGGGGGGGGGGGGGGAGTGGTGGTCAGGGCCCTGCTCTGTCAGTCAGTTTTGAAGGGCACACAGCACTCTGGGGAACAAGAGTGCTGTGGGCATCCGCAGGGCAGCCCACCCTCGGGTGGGCCAGGGCAAAGGCACCGTGCAGGGGCCATGAACACCACCACTACCTCACTCAAGGGGACTGAGAACCTGGGAGTGTTGCCCGGAGTCCTCGCATCCCTCAAGCTCCCCTTTCAGGTGTGCTGGGGTCCCTGGCAGATGGCCCTCCACTCCTGAGACCTTACCCTTCAGACAGCTCACAGCCAATGGGAGGTAGAAGCCGCAGCGAGGCTTGATGCTGCGGGGAGGTGGGCACCTCAAGGCACAGGGACAAGGCCAGAGACAAAGCGACCTCATCTCAAGGCTGAGCAGGAAACTGAAGCAACGCACAATTAAATCTTATATAAACCTCAAGTTCAAAATGGCAGACTGGGATTTGCAGTGGACTATAAGAGGGCATTAGCTCCAATTCAAGCCTGCGCTGCCGTGTGACCCTGGGGCAAGAAGTCCCTTTGCCCATCTAGGCAGTGGGCTGTCTGTCCTTCCCTGCCTGTGGTTGGTGACCTGGGAGTTCCCTGAGAAGCTGCAAGTGCCTCAAGGGTAGAGGCCTTGTTTTTCCCTTAGCAGGCTCCCTTGTGAGGCTGCTGCTTGTCTGCCAGGCCCTGGGAGAGTTTCCTCCTGCAGCTGAAGCTTCTGGGGGGAAGTGTGGCACAGCGAAGGCCCGTGGCATCAGGGGCAGCAGGCTCTGGCAGGGTGGGAGCAAAAGGCATTTAGTGCCAGCCACATGTCCCCAAATTCTTCTTCCCCTTGGGCTGGGGCCTGCATACCTCTTTTCTGGGGTGGTACTGACAAACCTGGCCATAGGCCCACTGACAGGGTCCTTCCCTGTGGAGAAGAGCCAGTATCTCCCTCAGGACCAAAGCGGCATCGATCAAGGTAAACACCTCCCTTGCCCAGAGAGCCTCTCTCCCTCTCCTTGCAGGTCTGCCAGCACAGAACTCTCTGTTCCCGGGGACCCAGGGTTGAGCTGGCTCTCCCGCGTGATCGATGGATGACTTCACAAGGACTGACGCCTACTGGGCACCAAGTTGGTCCTTAGGGAGGTCTGAGGCTGCTCCTGGGACCGCTGCCCACCCTTGCCCCCTGGCTGGCCTCTGCTGAGTGGCAGAGCATTTCACTGGCAGAGGAGTTAGAGACCTAGGGCTCAAGCCACTCCCTGGGTGACCTTGGGCAAAACTAAACCTCAGTTTTCTTCTGTGCTAAATGGAAACACCTGGCTTTTCTATACACTCCTCACTGGGATGCTGTCAGAAAATAAAGTGCTAAGAAAATGGAAGGTGCCTTTATTGAACAGACTCATCCTGCACTGTCACACCTGTGGGCCCTTAGACTAGTGTCCTCAGCTTGCTTCTGTCCTAAATCTCCATCCTTCTAGGCCAAAGCTGTCTACTGGAACTTTCTGCTACAGTGGAAACATTCTATAATCTGAGCTGCCCAGTCTGGTAGCCACTAGCCACTCGTGGCTGTTGACATTTGACATGTGGCTAGTGCAAAAGAGAAACAGAACTTTTAATTAATTTAAGTTTATAAACAGCCACATGTAGCTAGTGACAGCATACTGGACTGCAGAGTTCTATACGCAGCTCCAGCATCCTTACTCTCTGAGGCAGGACCCAGAAAGAGCCATCAGGGAGCTCCCAGGCAGGACTTTGGTTGAACATCTGTGGGAGCACCTCTCTCAGTCTGACTGGCTGACCCAACTAGGGTTCATCTTAGAGTTCCCAGGGACTAAGCATAGCTTGGGTTCTAAGTGCTCAGCCAACACTGACTTAAATCCAGAAGCGCTTTCAATTCCTCCATCACCTCCCCACATTAATAGGGAGAGCAGCACCCGACCAGCTTTCTGCTCAGGCAGTCACTCAGCAGTCACTGAACATCTACCACCTGCCAGGCACTGTGGCTGGTACAGGAGTAGATGGTGGTGAGTAACACAGTGCCCCTGCCTTCATGGAGCTCACAGTCAAGGTCTTACTTCAGTCAGAGGGATGACTGGCTTCCTCCATCCCCCACTGGGTTGTTGGTCTCAAGCCCATCAGTTTTCCCATCTGAAACCGGGGCTCCCAAGTCCTGAGTGCACAGGCTGTGGTGAGAACCAAGAGGCAGGAGACGGGTCTAGGGGCTCCGGTGGATTGGGGAGGCTGTGCAAGGGAGCAGGGATAGCATTATGAGGCAAGCCTCAAACTCTGTGCAGGCTGCTGCTTCCGGTAGAGACCCAGATTCTCACCAAAGCATCGCTGTTTAGTGGTTTCTCACTAAGGAAGTTCAGGGTAAAAATAGCTCAGGAGGGGACTTGAATCCAGCTAGTTGGGCAGTAGTCATTGCCTGGCTAATACACAAAAAAGGGAACACGCTTATTAGTAGACACGTGAACCCCAAGACTCAGTGCCCCCTAACACACACACTGTGGGACAGGGCCTTCTGCTCTGTATTGGATAGGAGAGGAGCTTCATGTCTGTCCAGAGCACCAGAACCGGAGGGGCCTGAGTCCCTATACGCCATCTAGGGTCATCCTGATTTCAGGGTGGCACCACCGTGCCGACTCCAACTCACTTCCTGGCCAGATTTCTGGCTCACTCTGTGGCCCACTCTTAAGGATGGGCCATTAAGAAGCACTCTGGCACTAACTCCTTGACAGCTGCTTCACAAAACCTTCCTGCTGGAGGAGCCACCAGCCATGCCCAGTGCCCATCTGGCAGTCCAGCCTGATGGTCAAGGGCAGGGGACCCAGGCCCCCATCCTGAGCATGAAAAGCCCATCTAAGATGCCACCTCCTGACTGGTGCAAAGGGTTAGGGTAGGGAAAGTCACCTGACCTCTCCTAGTATCCCCCCAGCTGGTTTCCAGTTGGACCCAGGAATTGGGACCTAGCTAGTGCCCTGGGCACCAAGGCTTATAAGATCCCAACACGACCAAGCGCCACAAACCTTTTAGCCTCAAACCTTTCGGCCACAGGGCAGTGCTCTGAGAAACCCACTTTCCAAGGTCTCAATGAAGATATTTACAACCTGGTGTCAGGCACCCCGGAAAGGTCCCTTTCTGCCCTCTAGAGCAAATCCATCTCTCTCCTCCTCCAGCCAGCCTCCCAGCAGACACTTGTAAGAAGTCTGTTCCGCACCCACCACCTCTCAGAAGAACGCCCTGCCGCAATGGTGGCATCACCAACCCCTGTGGGGGTCTCCAGGCGATTTTAGCATTAAGGCTACATCCTGACAAAGAAGCCGCTTGAAGTTAAGGACCCTCGGCGGTTACCTCCGCGGAAAGCTTCCTGGTCATTCTTATTTTTGCAATAGGAGCCTATTGAGGACCAAGCCTTGTAAGATGTCTGCTGGAGAGCCAACGCTTCACCTTCAGGAAGGGGGTTTGGGGAGGCACCCTGGCCCCGGGTCCTGAAGAGAAATGAGGGCCCCTTCTGTGGGCGCACAAAACGGGCTCGGTGCACGCCGGTGGCACTCTCGCGGCCAAGCCTCGGGCTGACACCATGCAGCACACGGCGCTACCCACAATGCACCAGCCCTCCTCTGTCACACACAGGCACGCACACTCACCCCGCTCCGGGAGGGAGCCCGGGCCCCACCGCGGGCGATTCGGCGCCGACCCCTCCAGCATGCACTTACCTGGAAGTTGCACTGGCCGCGGTACCGCCCTGGCGCCTGCGGGGGGGCTGGGGCCCTGCCGGGGGCGGCCGCGGCGAGCGACTCCGGGCAGGGTTCAGCCGGCGCTGAACAAAGGCTGCGCGCAGGCAGCGGGTGCCGCCTGCATCCCCGCTCCGCGCCCGGGCGGCGGCGGCGGCGGCGCGGGGGCCCAGGCGGCTGCGGTGCCCGCTCGCTCCGCGCTGCCCGCTCTGAGGGCGCTCGGGCTCCCGCGCTCCGGCTCGTTGCTGCCCGCCACCGCCGCCGCCGTCCGGCTACCGCACCGCACACATCAATTATTCATCGCCCGTCTCCAGCTTCCCAGGCGAAGCCAATCACAGGCGGAGGCTCAGCTAATGGGGCCGCCGCCGCCGAGAAGGCAGCCAGCCGCGCGCCCGGGCGCAAGCGACAGCCCTCCGGGGATGGGGATGGGCCGGGGGCGCGCGGGGGGCGGGGGCGCACTGAGCGCGCCAGCGAAACTTCCCACGGCCCGCGCCCTGCGCCGCGTGCTCGGACCCCGCCGGCGCGACCACCCACCCTGCGTGTGCCCGCGTGGGGCTGGGGGCTCGGGGGAGGCCGGGCGCGCCGCGGCGGGGGGAGGGGAGGGAGGAGGAGCGCGGGAGGAAGATGAAAGGCTAGCAGACCTGCTTCGGCGTCTCCAGGGAGCCCCGGCTCGCGCGCGCCCTCCACGCCCCGCGAGCCTCGCCGCCCGCACCCCCGCCCCCAGCCCGCACTTACTCTCGCGTAGACCGCCTGCCCAGCCACTTTGCTGCGAGGGAGAGCGAGCGAGTACGAATCGGAGGCAGCTCACATTTCAAACTTGCACGCAGGGGTGGTGCTGCTGCACGCCGCCGCGGAGCGAACGCACCGCCCGACCAGCAGCGCTCCAGCCTCCGGGCGGGGGCGGCGACCAGGCCCCTTTCCCTCCCCCGCCTGGGCAATTAATTGAAAGCAACACTTGTGCGAGTGGGGCTCCCGGAGCGCTGTCGCCCGAGGGGGCCGCCGGGAAGGCGCTGCCGGTGGATGACTTCGGGTGTCTCCCGCCCCCAGCGAATCTTCCCAAGTGGTCACGCTAATGAGGGTCCCCCGCGGGGTGGGGGCGGAGGAGGGAGCTGGCCTGGAGGCGGCCTCGGCCAGGGGGAGGGGAGGAGGCGGGGCACGACTAGGGCATCCGGATTGCGACCTCGGTTTAAAGGATTTTCGGAACGGGTTAGGGGCGGAGAAGGCAGGCGGCAGGCACGGCATTTTCCCAGACACAGGGGACCCAGCCACCCCTGGGATTCCCCGAGCGTGGAGCCCGGGGAAGGGTGAGCGGGCGCACGTACGCTTGAGCTCCTCGACTTCGTGAGTTCCTGTGCCCTGGAGCCAGAGGCGGTAGGGAGGCCGGGGGCGGCTGCTGAGCGCGGCCCCGCCCCGCCCCGGGAGCTGCTGCCTTCCTGACATTGCATCCTGTGATGGCCACAGCCTCTTCCTTCCAGCCTGTCTGTCGCATGGGCTCCGGGCGCTGAGCTGAGCTTGCCCCCTGTATACCCCTCCGCTCGGCAGGCACCCCTGGAAGCCAGCCCGCTGCCCCATCCCAAAGGGCTCAGCGCCTCGCCCTCTTTCGTGGGCACTTCCCATCACCACCACCCTTTTGGGAGAAACTATTATATTTTAGAGACCCCTCCCTCAGCCCCGCCCACCTGCCAGTGACAGTTTCTTGGTGACTTAACTGCCCCAAACAATTAGGAAGCTAAGTGGGGCCTCATCCTAAGTAAAGATAGCCAGAACCATCTTAAAAATTATTTTGGACTGCCCTGCACTGCTCTCCTCGCCATCAAGGGGAATTGACCAGGCTCACTAACTAGCCTTTGACTTTGCTTCTCCAGACTTCATTCCCTAATTACCCCGCTCCACCTCCACCCTTTTGAGTCTGAGCTTACGCTGCCCCTAAACCTTCCTGTCTGTCCTACTGCCCTCCTGGAAGTAAGTGGTTGAGACAAGTCACTTATCTAGAAATTATGTTCTTGCTCCTTGTTTGACATAAAGGGTTAGCAGGCTCTTATCCCACCCACTGCCACTTGAAATATCACTTTTGGGGATGGCATTTGGCAATGCAGTTGTCCTGGGGCTTTCCCTCCGAGGAGCTGGTTAAATGGATTAATTCAGACTTCATAACTTACTGCCTTTTGGACAAGAACTAGCTTCCTGCAAGAGAGATTAATTGGCATCCCCTTCCTGCGGGTCCAAGCCAGGGGCAGATAGGGGAAGGACTTCTCTGCTCTGCACAAGTCCAGGCTCTGCTCATCTCACCTCCTCTAAGGAGCCTTTCCACATCTTGGGTTAGAATGGCTTCCTTGAGGGTTGTCATTCATTCACTGAGACATTCACTGGGGCCCTGCCCTCCTAAGCAGCCCCATAGGGATGTGGGATCCCATGAGGGAAGAGCCCTGTGGCCCAGTGAATATTCCTGTATTTCTCTTTGGTTGGCCCAGTCCCCATGGCAGATCCGTAAGACAACATACTCCAAAGCCCAGTGCTCTGCCAGTCACCCCCAGAAACAGATAGGCACAACAGTCTGGCCCACCTTTCAGAAGAAAACACTGAGATGGCTGTCCCTCAGACCCACTTTCTAACATTAATCTGGTTTTAACATACTCTCAAGGCTCAAACCTCAATCATACAAAATCCAAATGGCCAGATCACCTTTCTCTCGGACCCTCCCCTCCCAGAAGTTCTGTGTAATGATAGTTCACAATAGTAACCTGATCCTTAGTGCCTTCTGAGTCACCACAGACCCAAATGTTTGGAACTCCCAGGTTCATTCTTGAAATACCCTGTATGTGTTGATACCATGTGCCCAGCCCCAGGCACTGAGTTCAGAAAAACTGCTCATATAGATGGGGCCAGAATTTGTATTGGAATTGAGCAGAAGTTTACACCAGAGCCACACAGACCTGAGGGCACACGGCCTGGGAGACAGCCTAGCCAGTCTCCCTCTCCCACCTCCAAGGGACCACTCTGGGAGAGGCTCAGGGTTGGGGTGGAAGAACATTGATAGGCTAATATTTAAGCTTCTCAGGCCAGGGACCTATGTTTATTTACTTTCCCCAGGTAGACCAAAAAAGAAAAAAAAAAAGTAAATACTCTCCACTAGCAGATTTAGGTAATTAGGAAAACAAATTGTTTTCAAGCATCCATTCTCCAGCCACCACAGAAGGCCTCCTGGCCAAAGCTAGGGTTTTCACATGCTAATTTCAAAGCCTGCGCGGCCTTATTCAAGGCCCTCTCAGGCCCGATTGCTAGCAAACTCCTATTAATACTACACTCCGGAGTCTAAGGAAACCGGGCAATCCAGCCAGTTCCTGCTACATAAGGGCTTCTCCCTACTAACTCCACATTCCAACTCCACTTCTCCAACTTTCAAAGATTTGCTCAAAAGCCTGGGGCCCAGAGTGCCCCCCCACCCCCACCCCGGGCGCCTGCCTTGATAAGGATCTACAGGAAAGGGGCGGCAGACAAAGGCGCTCTCCATCTCTGCGCTCAGTCACTCTGCGAGCTCTCCGAATGACCTCGGGCGAGGGGGGGCCCAGCCCGGGGAAATGACTTGGGAGGCAGAAGAAAGGAAGTAAAAAGGGAGAGCTGCGGCCCCGGTGCCCCGGCTCCTTGATGAATGCCCGTGAGCGCTCGGGAAGCCTGACGCGGGGATCAATAGCGGGTGGCTTTTCTTGCGGGCGTTTGAACTCCTCCTGACGTGGGCCCTGGCAAGGAGGAGCCGCCAATAAATCACAGCGCTGCGGCCGCGAAGGCAGAGGGCGCGGGAGGGAGGCTGCTTCCCCCAACAGGGGGAGCCTGTCATGCGGAACCCACCTCGCCAGACCAACGGGACCATGGGAGGAGGGGACTGCTAGAGAGGAGTCCGGGTTCCGGAGAAGCCTCCCCCAGCTCACCTGCAGACGGGTGGGCCTCCTGTACTCTGCACCAGCCCAGGCCAGTGAAGAACAAAAGAGCAAAGCCACCCAGCATGTAGGTCACCCAGGAGTCCAAAGTGACTCAGTGCAAAGCTTTGTGTTGGGGGAAGCCCGGGGGGGGGGGGGCACACAAAACCCAAGCTCCCTCCCCTGAGACTGAGGGGAGGCAGAACAGTGAACCCCCGGGTGGCTCTCCAGGTTCTGTCTTCCTCTAGCAGCCCTTGCTGATTCAGCAGTTCTCAACAAGGGTCCCTAGGACTCAGAGATGTCACCCATGCAGGCCTGAACACTCAGAGGGAGAGGGAGATAGGAAGGTCCGGGCAGGTCTGTGGATACGTGAGACAGGTGTGAGCTCAGGCCCTGGGCCATCCACCTTCACACAACTGGTCCTTCTCAGGACGCCTAGAAGGGAGAGCAGGGCAGGAATGCATCAATAAAGGAACATACACATAATCAGAGTAATCAGCCCTGGAGTATGTCTCACTGCCAGCTCAGCTACCCCAGGAAGGCTCCAGCAGCTGTACTGGGTGTACGCCGACTCAGGGGCTCTGCCTCCAGATGCCTTCTTCTAGGGCTTCTACCCTCTCACCTCTGCGGGGCGCGGGCACGAACCCCTGGTCTTTTGATGCCGCTGTTCCCTCCGCCCCTTTTCCTTCCTCCACGCTGGTCAACTTCTTCAGTTCTACACATACAGTCTTGAAGAAGGAAGGCACAGTTGAGGTTCAGCTCCTGGCCAATGCAGGGGTCCCCACTGGGCCTCAGAACCCTACCCACAACACCGGGACAGCAGGAGGGCACGTTCTCACTTGGGACACAGAGCTGAGGCCCCAAGCTGCATGCAGGCCTCTCCTCTGTCCCTAGTAATAAAGCGCTCACAGTGACAGGGTGCTTGCTAGTTGCCAGATATGGCTGGTGCCAGGCGTTTTCCAAGTCTCAACATGCCATCCTCACCAACAGCCCTCTCTGATAAGGTGTGATCACAATTTCCATTCTACAGAGGATAACACTGAGGCACACAGAGGTTCAGGCAACTTCACAAAAGATTTAAACTACCCAGCAATCTGGCTGCAAAGTGCATCAGTAACTACTGGGTTGTCAGAAAAGTCATGACGTATTTTTTCTACGGTTTTCGTTGCAAAAACGTGTCATGATCTTTCTGAAAACCCATTATATATCATACTATATTTCCTAGAAGGGGCTCCAAGGTCCAGAGGAGAGGGACCATCAAAGTCACACAGCAAATTAGAGCTGTGATGAGAGCTGCTTCCACCTGACTCTTGTTTTATATTCTTCCCAGCACACCACATTACATACACTGAAGTCATTTCTTTCTTTGTGTTTCTTCTTCATGTCTAGCATCCACCTGACAGTGTGGGTTGGCTGGGGCTCCATCTGAGGGGGGCTTGGGACATGGTGGAGGAGGTCTCCCTGGATCCTTCTCCTGTCACTGCACCCCTCCCCTTTCCTGGATTTATCTACTAGCAGGGCCCTCGTCCCAAACTCAGACTGCATTCCCAGAAGTCCGCATCTGGCTTCTGCCCAAATCTTACGATCCTTTCATTAAGAAAACAAAACCCACCCCGGCCCCACACCTCCACTTGGCACCTTCAAGAAGCCCTACAATTGCGAGGTTATTGGGGATCCAGGAAAGCCTCCTGCCAGGCTGAAGGAGGAGAGACGATGGGGAAGGGAACCCAGGAACCGGGCACAAAATGGTCACTCAAGTGGCTTCAGTCTTCAACGAAGTGCTCAGCTGGGAAGGCGGCTGCCCCCTAAGCTGTCTGCCCATGTGACTGGGATGCGCATAGCCACTCAGCCACCAGGGTGTCTTGTGGATAGAGAAACTGGCTGGCAGGGGCCAGGTGGAGACAGGAAGGAACTGTCCACATTCCCTGTAGCTGACGAGCTGTGGAGGTAGGGGGATGTGCCTGGATGTGGAGGCCGAGGCTCAGGAAACATGCACTGACTAGTTAGTGGCCCAGGACAAGTCATTCAGGCTGCCTGGGCCTCTGCCTCCTCCTTTGTAACATGGGGAGGGGGGACACCTAACACCAGGTCCTAGGGAGGATCAAGGGAGATATCAGCGATGATACGGAGCTTGGGAGGCCGTGGTGTTGTGAGTTGATCTGTATCCCTCAAAAGATGTTGAAGTCCTAACACCCAGTGCCTGTGAATGTGACTTGGAAATTGGCCTTTGCAGATGATCAAGATGAGGTCACTAGGGTAGGCCCTAATCCCACGATTGGTATACTTACAAAGAACAGAAATCTGGACAGAGGGACAGACATGCACACAGGGAGAATGCCACGGGAAGAACTATCAGAAGCTGGGAGAGGGGTATGGCACAGACCCTTCCCTAGTGCCTTCAGAAGGGGCTTGGCCATGCCAAGATGACACCTTGATCTTAGACTTCTAGCCCCCAGGACTGTGAGACGACACATGTGGTTTAAGTCACCCGATCTGTGGTTCTTGGTTATGGCAGCCCTAGCAATTAGTATACATGGTGCCGCTGTTAAAAATGAAGTTGCAGCAGCACATCATTTCTTTGCTTAAATCCCCTCCTCCAGTAGCTCTGGCTCAGTCAAGGTAAAAACCCAAGTCCTTATTATAACCCACAAGACCCTGTCACCTCTCTGCCCTCACATTTCCTTCTAGTTTTCCCATGGTTGACTCTGCTCTAGCCTTGCTGCCCTCTGGCTGCCAATGCCCCAGAGGCACCCTCCCAGGTTTGCCAGGCAGCTCTTCTGCAGGTAGTCGGCTCGCTTCCCACCTCCTGCAGACTTTCATTCAGGTGACACCTTCTGCGAGGGAAGTCTTCCTCAGCCACACGGCCCCAAACTGCAGCCCCTCCAGACACATCCTACAACTCTCTCCTGACCTAGCTTTCCCCTTCGCGTTTGTGACGGATGTATTTCAATTATTTCTCTTCTTCACTGTCTTCCTTCCTAGAAGGCAAGCAAGCTCTATGTCGACAGCAACTTTCGTCTGTTTTGTACGTATTATATCGACAGGATCTAAAATATGCCAGTCAAATGCATGATATTTGCTGTACGAAGGAAACAAGGACCGACAGCCTACATGAGTGAGGGAGCCAAGAAATTAATGAGTGAAGAGTGGGGTCTGTGGTCCCCTGCTGCCCCTGCCTGCCCACCCAGAGATGAGGTCCCTGACCTGCTGTCTGGAAGAACATGGGTTGTTTCTCAGTGGAGGCAGCCGGCTCAGACAGGAAGCTCCGGCTGGCAAACAAAGGGGCTGCCGGAGGTGGTAGGGAGCTCACCACCCAGGCCTCTAATGAATCTTTTCCCATTGATTTCTGGAGTCTCCTTTGAAGGGAAGGGGATGGCTAAGGCAGTTCGAATGTCCGTGCCTCAGCAGTCTTGGGGTTTTATTGCTTCTCCCAGGACACAGCTTTGACACAGGGCTTCCGGACAGCCCCAGGGTTGGACTGACATAAGCTCCCTGCAGTTGCAAAGGCAATTTCCCTTCCTGTTGAAGCTGACTGTCTGTCTGCCTGCCTGGCTGTGCGGCATCCACACCCTGTTTGGGCTGGGGTAGCCGAATTCCACTCCTGATGCTCCCCGGGCAAAGGCTCAAGCAGGCCCCAGGAGGGTGCTGTCTACTTTGCCGAGGAAGAAACAGGGCTCAGACAGGGGAAGAATTTAAGGCCACACAAGCCCTAGCCCAAGGCTGGGGGGCCTGGCAGGGCTGAATACAGGCTGTCCCAGCAACCATTTGACCCCTGTGGGTCCCCGATCCTGCATGGCCTGTTATGTCCAGCCCTTTTTCCTACAGAGCCTTTACTTACCCGCTTGGAACCATGAACGCATTTAGCATCGGAGTAATGAGGCCCTAGTCTGAGTTTTCAAGTGAAGAAACTGAGGGCCAGAGGGGGGTCAGGGCTTTCTCCTGTCACAGAGCAAACCAGTGGTGGAGCCAGGACTAGACCTGGAACTCCTGGCTTGTTCCAGAGCCTCAAACCATCTCTCCCAGTGCCGTGTTCCCACCAACTGCAGTGTCAAAGGCACGCTCTCCACACTGTAAAGTACTAACTAGACGGATATGAGGGCTTACTATTCTAAAAGGCTCATGTCCATCAACTGCCTCTTTCTATGAGCTGGTGGGATTCTGCCCTACTCTGTTCCTCTTCCTCCTCACAGGGCGGTTGGGGGTCAGGCCCTGGACCTTTCAGCTTCTTTCCTGATCCGTAGTGGGAGTCAGACATCAGGCAGATGGGTGGGGGCATCTGATTTGGGCTCAAAAGAAGGAAGGAGTTTTCTGACAGTCAGGGCTGCCCAGGGGTGGTAGTGAGCACCTTGTCACCCAAGGCATGTAAGCTGGGGATGGAGAGCTACAGAGGGAATCCCACACTGGTAGGCTTATGGCTTCTGAGGCCCTTTTTGCTTTGGGGTGCTATGACAGGTAAGAGGAGAGGAGGTTGAGAAGCATGCCCAAGCACCGCAGTGTGTCCTGGGCAGCAGGATAGCAGTTTTATGACCTTCACCAGGAGTCCTTCAGCACCTGCTGCACTCCCCTCCCCTCTCTCCTGACATTCCTGTGTGAGACAACGTTCTCCCAAGTGCCTGCTCCCTTCCAGCCCCTTGCTCCCAGCCCATGGCGGCCCAGGGATCCCGTGGCTTCCTTCACTCCTCAGTGTGGTCCCAGGTGTCCCTCACACCCTGGGGCTCTGGACATGAGCAGACAGGCCACATAGGAATGTCTGTCTGGGGAAAATCCAAAGTGGCCGCCAGGGCAGGGCAAGGAGTGGGAGGCCTGATGTTGAAATCAGGATCTGCAGAGCTGAACTTGGCAGGTAGGAACAGCACACTCCTCCGCCCAGAGGCCAACTCTCCGAATGAGATAGATGCTGCCTGGGAGAGAGGATTGGGGCTTGCGGTGTGACCAAGAGCAGGTTGCTGCCTCTGTCTGGGCCACAGCTTCCCCACCCAGTAAAAACATCTAGTGCAAATGCTGGATCTGTCTTTGCTATTGGGGGCACTGGTCTCCCCAAGCCTGGCTGAGAAGGCCCCAAGAAGGATCCCTATTGAACTGACCTCCACTGATTTCCTATAGAGAAATCTATAGGAAATAGATTTCCTATCTTGCCAGACAAGATGCCTACAATATACATAATCCTCTTAAGACAAAGAAGCCAGGTCCAAAGTAGTGGGCCCCGTCATGGTGCTGTTCTTGTACATTTATTGGCAGCATATCTGTAGGCCTGTCATTTTTGGTATACTGTGAGCTCCCTGACAGCAGAGAGTTTGTCTGTTTTGATCGCTGCCAAATCCCTGGTGGCGCCGTACCTGGCACATAGTGGGTACTCAACAAACATTTGTTACATAGGGGTTCTTCATCAAGCTATTACCCCATGGTGGTGGGATTTCAGCTGCTCCTTTCTTTCTTTTTAATTTCCTGTATGCCTTAATTGTTTATAAGAAGTATTATTTTTGTGATTAGAACCACTTTCATTTTAAAATTAAATAAACCCCAAGTTAAGACTTTTTCCTCCAGAAAGGCGCTGTGCACCATCTTCAGAACCAATAACTTGAGAACTAAGCATAAAACAGCCCCACGTCACCAACTGAGCTTCCAAGGCCTAGCTTGTGGGTGGCCTGAGCAGGACGTGAGCAATAGGCACCACTGCAGAGTCACCACCCATTTCTTTCCCTCTACGTGGCACAGTTCCACTCGAGCAGTCTCTTGTCTGGACACCTGGAATAGCCTCCAAAGTGGTTTCTCTGCCTCTGGCCCCTAGGTCCCTCCTTTGTCTGCTTTCTAAGAGGCAAATCTGACCATGTCACTCCCTTGTCTAAAACCTTCCATGGCTCCCCAGTGCTATCAGAATCAAGCTCAAGTTTGAGTTCCTTAGATTGGTATTCAAAGCCCTGGAAGTTTCACGCATGGTCTCTCGAAGGGCCCTGCTACCCTCTACTTGGGTTGCTCCTGTTTGGATGCCTCCAGCAAGTTCCTTAAAGGCATTTATAATCCCTGGTTTGTCCAAATTACTGGAGGTGTGTTCTCCCTCCAAACTCACATGCCAATCAAAGAGCTGAACAGTGGTTGGGTGCCAGCTTGCAGCTGGGAAGGGAAACTGTCACACATCCAAGGGTGGTAGGGGAGCCGAAGCCCACCATCCACCAATCTGGGGCCCTTCCCAGGGGGATGAGAAACCAGACATCCCTGATGAATTTGAAAGGCAGGGCAAGCCATGGGCCAGCTGCCTGGGTTGTGGCTCTTAAAGAGGGAAAAAAGTCAGCCCTGGGGATCTTAGCCCTGAGGACGCTATGGTTTGGGGACAAGCAGCGCTGCCTTTTCTCTGCCTCAGTTTCTCCATCTGGAGTGCAGGCAGTATTCTGGGATGCATGGTAGGAAAGTACAGCCCTGGGAACCAATCCAGCAGTGCTGCTGCTCCCCTCAGCAAGGGGAGCCCACACCCCCCTCGGGCCCCAGTCAGACCTGGGAGTGTGGTGTGTAATTGAATTTGGCCTAATTACCCAATTGCACTGAGGAACAGCCAGTACTGACAGAGGCCTCAGGTGCTGGGGGTGGTTGGAAGCCAGGAGCCAAGAGGCAGCTTCCAGATGCCTTAGGCATTCGGGAAAGCAGTGCTGGGCACAAGGACCTTCGTATCCCTTAACCTCTTGGCTGCTTGGAACCTTGGGAGGCAGGCGGCATGGTTCCCATTCTACAAGTGAGAAAACTGAAGCTCAGAGAGAAGCATCTTGCACAGCGACACCATGTCAGAAGAAGTAGAGAGGAAATCTGAAACCACATTCCTTCTGTACCCGGGGCCTTTGCACATGCTGCTTCCCTCTGCCTGGAATGCCTTTCTCTGCCCTCCTCTTTGGGCAGATTTTTTTCCTTGGAGACTTCCGCTAAGGTCATTTCCTCAAGAAAGCCTTCTCTAAGTTCCCAGGCTCAAGGTCCCCTCTACCTGTCCTTTGTAGAACCTATCACAATGATGACATCAATGGTGGAGGGTGTTTATTCCCAGGCTGTCCCTTTCGCCAAGCCTGGAGCTCCTGGAGGGCAAAGGCCACATCCGCCTTACTCACACTGTGTCCAGCACCCAGCATAGGCCCAGGACACTATGGTGCTCAGTACACGTTTGCTGAATCAGTGGCTGAATAACCTCTAAATCCTGGGTCTTTTCCAGACATGGTCTATTGGTTTCTTACCGTCACTGGCCTGGGCCTTGAAGGTAGGGCTGGGGTCTCATCTGTAAGGAATATTGCTGTGCCAGGGGTCCCTCAGTGTCACAGGAGAGCTAGAGTGATGCTGAAGAGCAGGCACACCCTCTGGACATACTGGCCTCCAGGATGATGGACAGGAGGCCCACTCTGTGAGGCCCTGAGCAGAGCTTCAGATATGAGATCCCACTGTTGGGAGGTGAAGGGACAGGCCCAGGGTTACCCAGCTTGCAAAAAGTCAGAGCTGTAAGCCAGGCCTGCCTGGGTCTGGGACCTGGACTCACTGCCCCTCACTGTGCCATCCTCAAATGACAGAGAGAATGAACAAGGATAACTTAAGAGGGGCAAGTACTTTAATCCACAGGAAATCATGTAAATAGTAGAATTTCAGGACCCATGAGACAAAGCAGGACAGATCAGATCCCTCCACGAAGGCAGCTGCCCATTGGGCTAATTCACAAGGCAACCCTGCTCCCAGGATGAATCAGACCTCCATTCATCCAGGACTCGGGGCTTGTCGAGCCTCCCCACTCCTTTTGGGAGGCAGTCTGACCTGGTACCCAGATGTGCATGTCTGGAGCAGGCCTGCCTGGGTCTAATTCTAGCCCTGCCACTTGCTAGCTGTGTGACTTTGAGCGAGAAATTAACCTCTCTGGGTCTCAGTTTTTAAAAAATACTTTTGTGAAGATGAAAGGAGAGGATGTACATGCAGTGTTTTTCCCAGTGTCTGGAACACGGTAAGGACTCAATACAAGTTAACTCTTTAATCGATCCAGTATAGTAACAGTAATGGTAGCATTACAAGTTTGGCATGGTAGTATTAATAATGATAGCATTAACAGTAATAGTAGCTACCCTGGGAGTACCGGTACTAGCAGTAATAATAGGAAGAGTATTAGTGATAAGTATTATTTCACTTCAGTCCCACCCCTGGTATGATGAGGGATGCTGGGAAGACTGTTCTCTCTCTTTGTGCCAGTCTCCTCTCAGATAAAAATGGGGGGCTGGACTAGGTGATCCCCAAAGGCCCTCTGCACTCTGAGAGTAATAGTAGCAATAAAAACAATACTACCATATATACTTATTATTTATATTATTATATACCTCATGTTCTCTAAAAGTACACTCCCCTTTCCTCTCTAGCACGAAGCACCCTCCTCCCCAACCCAGCCTTTTTCCTCTCACAGCTGATTTTTTGAGGGGAGGGTACTCTCTATCTACCAGTTTTGCCTCAGTGACTGGGGTGGGGCAAGTGGATACAAAATTTTCACTACACACATTTTCACAACATGCAGGGCATCATCCCATCTAATCCTCAACACAAACAACCGGGGGTGGGTAGGTGGGGAAGGTATGGTTTACCCCATTTCCTGATGCTACAGTTAAATCTCAGTGGGGTGATGTCAGTTACCTAAAGTCACACAACTTGAAAGCAGGGGAGCAGGATGTAAGCCCCCTTGGCCCACCTCTGTGGCTGGATGCTCACCATACAGGTGATTTCTATACCTCAGAGGGTCTTGTCCCCCAGCCGTCACCCCAGCCCCATTCAGGTACACCTCAGTACCAATCTGCCCCTGCTGACATGGCATGAGACCTCTTTCTGTATTTGGTGTAGGTGACACAGTCCCAAGTGCTCTATAGACCTTTCCTCCTCCTGTCACTCATGGGTCCATCTGTCTCCACCTTGGTCCTCAATGATTTAAGTCCCATGCCTCCACTGGCCACCTGAGAGCCAGCCCTCAGTCATAGCTGGACTGGCCAGCACTGGGTCTCCAATAAGAGGTGGTCGACAACATTAAAAACCTCGAAGATTTCTTGCAGAATTGGAAGCCCTTGTAGTTCTGGGTATGCGTCTCGCGCAGCCTCAGGTGGGCCCCTGTGCAGTAGCTGCCCTGTTGGCGGCGCTGGGCTCTCCGATCCCCTGGACCCACGCTATGTCTTCCGCCTGGATACCACTGCTCTTTGTACCACCTACTGGCTGTGTGCACATGAGGGGTCTCTGATAAGGAGCTAAGGCAGTCTTTTCTGCACAGGGAGGGACCCCGGGACCCCGAAGCTTAGCCTTGGCTGGATCAGGACACCAGTGCCTTAGAGGAAACAGACCCTGACCTGTGGGCCCTCCCCCCTGCACTCCCTGTCCTCTGTCTTTAGAGGGCAGAGCCTTTCTCCTCTGCTTTTGTTTTTCTCCTCCCCCAGTTTTCTCCCCATTTAGGGTGGGAGGCGAAGAACCAGATGCAAAAGCCCTGTCCCCAGGGAGTGGGCACACCAGTCTCTCCCTGCAGACCACCCAGGAGCCTCCCTTCCACAGCGGCTCGGCTCAGCTCATAGATAAGCAGGATGCGTGTCTGGCTGCACTTCCCAGGCGCTAGCTTCCCCACAGAGCACAACAGCACACCCATTTCCCCACCGTCTGTGCATGGGGAGGGAAGTTCCCATTTTCTCTCTCCCAAGCCGTCTGCAGACTTGGACCCTTCACACAGGGGCCCCTTGCCTCCCGAACCTCCCCCCACTGCTCCCGCAGACACAGACGCTTAATTGAGAGGAAGTGATTCTAAACATCTGGGGCACACATCTGAGAGTGGGCTCAAGACCACACGGGGCCTGGAGGAAATGGCAAGACATGCAATTATGTCACTTCCTTGGCTGAGGGTACTTAGGAGGGGGCAGCACGAAACAACAGCAGGCATTTCTGGGGCACAGCCCAGGCCTGGGTTGGGGCAGGATGGGGCACCCGTGCACAGTGAGCCTGAGGCCTAGGGTAAGAGTCTGCAGGTGACTCCAGGGCAGAGCTGAGCTGCAGCCAGCGGGGACCAGTGGTGCGTGGAGCTGCAGTCCCAAGGGGAAAGGGGAGACAATGGCAATGAAGTAGAGAGCAGGGGAGAGAAGAAAAGAAAGGGAGGAGGAGAGAGGGAGAGTGTAAGAGGGAAGGCAGAGGGAGGAGAGAAATAGGGAGAGGGAGAGAGGGGAAGAGTGAAAAAGACAGAAGGACAGAGAGGCAGAGGACTATTCACTCAGCTTAGAGAGGCTTCAGGCTTCTAGGAAATGCAGCTGCCCCTGGCAGCCCACCAGGACAGCAGTTGCCTCGTACAGGGTGCACTGTGGAGGCAGAGGGACCCAGCCCCAACCCTGAGCACAAACTTCATGTTGCTGAGCCTCAGTCTTCTCGTCTGAAAAAGGGGACAGAGCTCTCCCTTGTGGGCAGCTATAAGAGTCAAGGTGTTCCCCTATGTGAAATGATGGCAGAGCAAGGGCTATGCCTGAATTGCCCCTTATTTTTCCAACTCTGTCTGGGTTGGGGGCTTCAGGCTGGAAGTAGCTGGCCCCCAGGGGGTTCCCTTCTTCTTCAGCTCCCCTCTCTGCTGATGTAGGTCTGTTGACTTTGTGTTTTTCCTAAGCCCATTCAGGTCTGTGAGCTCCTTGAGGGTACAGGCTATCTCTAGGGTTTTCTAAGAGCCAATCACCACGTCTGCAAATAAACAGGTGCCCATGCACCACTGTTGAAGAGGTGAATTCATTTATCCTTTGCACTGAGTCTTTGCTGTCCTAGTTCTGTGCCTGTTTGAAAGGCAGACTCCTAATCCTAATAATTCCTGTTTCCTGCTCTAGACAATAGTGGCTCTTCATCCCAAACAGGTGAGACCGGGTCCTTTGGAATTCCCTACAGGAGTCCAGCCCCAGGCACCATTTTCCACCTGGCCAGCCTCAACAAGCCAGGAAATGTGCCTAGGAATATAATGAAGCAACTGTTAGTAGTTCCTCAAGGAAAGTCATGGGCCAGAGTGCTGAAGCTCTGGGGTCCATTTCTCTCTGGGCCCAGGAATAGCAAGGGCAGGCATGGCCAAGGTGGCCATGCTTCCTTTCAGCCACCTGCCAGGCCACCACCCTGTCTCCAGTGAGGGCAATTACCACCTTGCAGAGCTTCCACAAACACAAACATCTGGTTGCCTGGGCAGCACCTTGCCAGGGTGACGTGATCCAGATGGTCCCTTGAGAGGCAGCTGGGTTGCCATGGAAACGGAATTGCTGCCTCTCCAGCCAGGAGACTGGGATTCTAGATCCACTGGACCCCAAGCTTAGAGAAGTGAAGTGATTTGCAAAATGTCACACAGCAAGTAGATTTCAAAGCCTGTACTGGCCAGGCAGGACGTAACAATCAGAACGATTATGTATGGAGCCCTTTGTGTTAAGTGCTTTGTTCCTATCATTTCATGAGAGGCTGGGAGGGGTGGGTCCGGGGTCACACATGGCATGGAAGAGATGGAGCTGAGCTGAGCCCACACCAGCGGATCCTGAAGCTTGAGCTTGGGCCCCTGTCCTCTGTTGTCCCCATTCTGGTGTCCCGGTCTCAGTTGTGCATGTCCTGAGGCCAACCCTATATCAGCAGCTAGCTGGATCTGACTCAAGGGCTACTGAAAGTGTGGAGCCCAGGAGGGTTGGGGCCTGCACACTGAGACCCACAGTTTTCAGAAGAAGGAGCAAGTACTTGGAGTTGGGGAAGGCCCTTGCATCTTGGTTCACACCCTACCTCCCTCATTCTTTCTTCTTTCCCTCTCCTCTTCAGTCTCAGCTGTGCAAATAGCCATCCATTCAGAGCCATCTATCCACTCATCCTTTGCCTCGTTGCACAAAGGATTTGAGTTACTGTTGGCAAGTTAATAAATCTCTTTTGTTGTCAGTTTTCCCATCTATAAAATGGGTTGGACCATTGCGAGGATCAGTGCTGATGTTCATAACATAGCCAGCATAGTGCCTGGCATACAGCAGGAGCTCAAGAGACAGCACTTTCTGTCTTGAAAGAATTCTGGGATGGGTTGCTGGGAGACGGTGAGACTGAGGCCCTCAAACTCCCCCAGCCTGGGGCACAGACAGGGTGCTGCTGGCCCTGTCCAGCCTTCCTCGGCTCTCTGCTCTCCATTCCCCCACCGAAGCGCAGCCTACTTTGCTTGGGGGAAAGGAGGTGCACTCCTAACCCTATGTAAGTCTCTGCTGTGGAGACAGCTGTGGGCTTCTGGCCCTGGAGCCACAGGAAGGGGCCATTCCCCAGCCTGAGTTAACAGGATCCCACTCATCTCCTACTCATGGGGAGGTGAATGTTGTAGGCATTGACCTTGGCTCTACCTAGACAGAGGGGTCCCACATTTTTCAGACCCCAAACCACCACACAGGGTCAGGCCCAGGGTTTTTAGCTCCCTCTAGGAACGAGAGGAAGTGTGAATGCCAATATGTGGGAATAAGATTGCTAACATGTCTACAGCACTTACTATACTACACCAGGCCTTGTTCTAAGCCTGTATATATGTTAACTCACTTATGCCTATGATGTAGGCATTCTTATTATCGTCTCCTTTTATCAAAGGAGGCGGCTGTGGCACAGAGAGGTTAAGTGACTTTTCCAAGGTCGAACAGCTGGTGAGTGGAAGGCTGGGTAGGATTCACTCTCAGGCAAGCTGCTGCAGAGTCCATGCTTTTAACTACTACTTCTATGAAAGAGCTGAACGGTTTCTAGAACATATATTTGAAATTGGGGCCGACTGCGAAATTTTGGCAATCACAGCGAACCTGTACTGAACGCTTACTGTGTGCTCATCATCTATGGGACTCTGAGTTTTGAATGAGCTCGAAGATGGGTGGCTGTTTAACCTACCAAGGACAAATCACTGTCAAATACTGTACTTCATGTCTCCACCTACAAGCAATTCAGGTGATTTTGACAAGCTCTTGAGCCATCAACATGCCTTTCCCAGGACTTCACTTCAACCTGCTCATAGAGAACAAGGGGCAGCTTACGGCTTCAGGGTCAGATAGTCTTGTTTGAACCATAATTCTGGCTCTTCATAGCCAAGTGGCCTTGATCAAATTACTCAATCTTCCTAAACACCAGTTTCCTCATCTGTGGAAAGGGGAGATATGGGTCTGAAATCATCATGTGGGATAAGTGAGTGCAGGGATGCTCAACACGGAGCCCGGGACTGAGAAAATGCTGACCAAGTATTTGCTTTCATCAGCAGAATTTTTTCCTAATCCCGGTGCCCTGCTCCGCCCTGTAAGTCTAACTAGGCAAGACTGCTGGTAACCTGCACCACCGTTAATTCCTGTCTGTCTGTCTAACCCAGAAGGTATTTACAAGGCTGTGGGTTGCACTGCTTGCTTTTAAAGTTCCAGAGCCACTTTCTGCCAAGTTCCTGCTCCATTTCACTCTTACACCTTCGAATCCCCCGAAATCCCTCCTCTGGGGGTGAGAATGCTAAGCTCCATCTTAAAACCAAAGCTCTGGTTTTCTTAATCCTCTTACCTGGCTTTTTGCTCTGCAGAATTAATTGCTGCCAATGGCTTTATTAACTTCTCAGGGGCAGCCATGGCATCTTCAGGGCACCCTGGGCTGGTGGGGACTGTTTTGGCAGGACCTCTGTCTTGGGCTGGCAGCACTGTGGCTGCAGGATGACAACCTGGGTGGCTATAGTGCGCTAACCCTGTGGCTCTGCATCTCTCCAGAGGTTGTCAGCTCCTGGGGGACACCTGCAGAGAAGCAGGGGGAGCTAGAGCTCTGGTCCCACCTCTGTCCCTACTGGGGCCACCTCCCCATCCCTTAGCACTGCAGTCTCCTTTTCTTTAAATGGGAATCCGCCTGCCTGGGGATCTCATGCACCTGGACAAGAATGGCCATAAAGGGCTGTATTTGTGTGTAGGATTACTGTCATTTCTCCCCTACAGAAGGGGGACATTCACTTATTTCAAATCCTAAGAGCAGGGACAGTGCGTGGTGCATTTATATGCACCTGTGCCCCATGCTGAGCGCAGAGTGGGCACGACATGCTAATCATTCCTGGTCCTGAAAATTCCTTTCTAGCATTTTTTGAGAGGCGTTCTCACGCCCAAAATCTTATCATTCTTTCTGTAGCCATGAAGGTAAGGAAATAGTGCAGATGCATTGGACTGTGGAAGAAATGGATGCTGGGCCTGCCCAGGGGAGATGGAGGTGGAGGGTGGC
This sequence comes from Hipposideros armiger, assembly GCF_001890085.2. Lineage (NCBI taxonomy): Eukaryota > Metazoa > Chordata > Mammalia > Chiroptera > Hipposideridae > Hipposideros > Hipposideros armiger. The sequence continues at coordinate 508,694 of NW_017732002.1, read as the reverse complement.
ACCCAGGCCCCTGTGGTCTCATCAGTTTGTCCTCTTTGACTGAGGCACCTTCAAGTGTGGGCTAGGGGATGTGGCCCCTGAGCTGGCGTGGGAACCCACGAGAAAACCAATGTCGTGTCAGCTCTCTTCCCATGTTTGGGATGTTGCTATTTCAAGAAGGCGAGTCCCAGTTTCCTCAAGCCCCGTCGCCCTTTTTCACTGGTGGAGAACTCACGGAACAGGCACCTGTAGCTAAACCTAGACACTTGGTTGCCTCTATTGACAGTTTCTAAATGTGGCAAGGGAGACTGGTCTGCAAGTTATGGTAGCGATATAAGATATAAAGTTTCCTTTTAAAATCCCTACCTTGACGTTATAATGAACGCGTAACAATATGAAGAATGCGATGATGAGTGGGACCAGAAAATGGCAGGGGTGATGAGGGTGGGATGTGACCGACTGACTGACACCGGTGGGGCACCTGTTGCAGGCGCTGTGGGTGCCTCATGACACACCCTGGCCTCTGCTTGCTGAGTGTACTGTGACTTTGCTGGAGTCTTTCACTAAGGAAAGTGCTATGGGGTATACCCCAAGAAGCCCTCAACCAACACTGAATGCCAGATGCTGAATAAATACCTCCTTGTCCTTACCTCTCAGGCTGAGGACACGTTCTACTCTCTCTCTCTCTCTCTCTCTCTCTCTCTCTCTCTCTCTCAGGTAACTTGTTTAACAACACACTTTTCATCAACCTCCTTCCCTTCCCTGTCTCATTTCCCTGCTTCTCTACCAGTGTTTTCTGGCATCCTTCTAAAAACATCACTTGCACTGGAATCTTTGTTGCAGGGTCTGCATCTGGGAGAACCCAAATGCAGACACATCATTCCACAGAGGCTCTTTCAGCTGCCTTGCCTTTCACGTCTCATTGATCCCTCCCCGCACCTCGCAGACCCCTGTCCCAATCATGGGGCCTGGGTGAGGAGTCCCAATCTCCAGGTAAGACAAGCAGCCTTATCTTGGGAGGGCTCTGCACCGCCTGTCAGGGTCCTGGACCCCATGTCCTGCTGCTATGGGCTGATACTCTCATCCTCGCACCCCGTCTCATCATTTTGGACAGGCCTGGAGAGCAGAGCTCTACCAGCTGGGACTTAGGCAGCAATGTCCTTGCACAGCCCGGCTCTGTGGGGGAGCCAGTGATGAGCTAATCTCGCAGAAGACAGGGAGGCAGGAAGAAGAGCCTCCCCACAAGCAGAGGCCTGCCCCCCGGGGGCTCTCAGGGAACCAGAGAGGGCTACGCTGGGAAAACTGCTGAGCCAGGCTGGAGACAAGGGCGATCTTGTCTCACCCAACCCCTGCCAATTCCAGCCAAACTCCAAAAGAACCCACAACGACCTTCGCTGCTTCTCTTAAAAACAGAATCCATGCTCCCTGAAGAAAATGTGGGAAACAGTAATTCCCCGCCCCCACCCCGGCCGCACCCAGATAGACTCATTACTTTTAAGTTGACATTTTGGTATATTCCCTGTTTTCTGTTTCCTGTGCCTAAATAAATGTATGTTTTGGTTTTGTACCTGGTTGAGGTCATACTGAACATACCATTTTGTTACCCTTCTAAAAAATATTATGTCATAGGCATTTCCATACAGCAATAATTCTTGGGGGAGTTTGTTTTCAATAGCTGTAGAGTGGCTCCTGAAATACTCAGCTCTTGTTTCCTGAGCCTCTCAGCTGTTTCTAAATCTGCCCTCTCTCATTCTTCCATGGCACTGCGCCCTCCTCACTGTTCACTCTGGACACCCCAGGGACCATCACAGCCACCCCTCCCCCCAATTCCTTAGCCTGGGAACGCTGTGTCCACAAACCCTCCATCACGTGGGCTCCTCTCCTCTGTTCTTTTTCTCTAAGAGCAAAGTGAGGCCACTGGATCCCAGGCCACAGCCCTCGGGGAGCTGGGGGAAGGGAGGAGCAGGGGCCACCGGCCCAGGATCACCTAACCCACCTACTCATTCAGGGTCACTCAGAAGGGGGGTGGCTCCCTGCGTCCAGATATTACCATCTAGAGGTTCAAGTCTTGCTTCTAGCCCTGGAAGCCATGCGACCTGGTTCTGTCTCTTCTGCTTTGGTGCCTCAGTTTCCTCCTCTATAAAATAGGCATGCTGTTAAGAGCCCCAGTGGTGAATATGTGGGAGGTGAGTGTGTGAACAGGTTTCGTCCAGTAAACAGGGCTGACTGTAAGTCGGTCCCCAGGGGCCTGGTGATGAAACCCAGAACCCTTTCCTGAGTAGGACCTGACCTGGAGTGCAGAGGCACCGAGCAGGAGGAAGGAAAGCAAGTCCCTCCCCCACTTCTCAGCTCTGCTGAGCTCAGATGAGGGGGTGGGGGCTGGTATGCAGGAGGAAGTCTGTCCTGGCCTTGACAAGGCGTCCAGCCAGGCAGCCTGGCATTTCAAGGGCGAGGGCCTGCCTGCTCAATGTCTCTGGAGGAGCCGGCAGGCGTTAACAAATCCCCTGCAATTTGCACCCACCAATCCCGCCTGCTTGCTGGGCAGCCGCAAGCCGTTTTTCACGCAGAGCTGCTCACAGCTTTGTCTTAGAGAGACAGATCTGGCAGAGTGTCCCTGAATGAGGCTATTTGTCCTCCCTGGTGTTGGTGACAGGAAGGCGCCTGCATGCTCTGGGGTGGGCAAAGACAGAGAGGGGCAAAGCGAGGCCATGGGGGAGGTGTGAAGGTGGAGATAGGGGCCGGGCCTCCAAGCGAGGCCAGAAATGTCCCCACCACCACCACCACCACCGTGATGGTCTGAGAGACCCCATTCAGCCAGGTGGGAGCAGGAAGGATTGTTTTCAAAGAGAGAAGGAAATGGCTTATGACCTGCCTTCTGCTTAAATTAGAGGTCGTAAAATGACCTGGCTGGCCTCTGATGCCTTCTGATGGAGGTGGGACACTCACCACAGGGCCTCCCAGGGGTGGGGTCTGTCTCTGAGCACTGGGACTGCTGCACATGTTGCTGTAGAAGCCCTCTGGGACTGAAAGCTCCAAAGAAGGGCTGAGCCCTTCCCGAGACCCTCCTGCATGGACCCCAGATGAGCAGGGGCAAGGCAGGGGTCCCATCACATTCCTGATTCTTCATGTCCCTGGCTGTCTCAGTCCCTTCTCAGGGTCTACAGTCAGCTCCTCCGGGGGCTGCTAGCACATCAGAGAAACCAGACCAAGCAGATGTTGGGTGGCACAAAATAAGCGATCCACTTTGCTTGGGCTTCTCTCCTCCTGGTCCTGGGGCTGAGGCTGCTGTGTTGGGATGTGAGGGTGTGCTTAGAACAGAGGTCAGAAATGCACATGTCCACAGGACCCAGTGGGGAGGCTTTCCAACTATGAGAAATGCTTCAGTGTGAGATAATGGAGGTCGGGGAGTCAGCCACCCCCAGTCAGTCGCGCATCAAAGGTTCCCAATGAAAGGAAGCCAGGCATGTGACTGAACAGTGTAATCTCCCAAAGAGCAAGTGTTGGCAACTAATCTGCATTTTAAAAAACCAGCAACCAGTAGGACCTCAGAGGCCTCTAGGCCACATCTAGCTCATGGGTGGGTGATTGACAACCACCCTCCTCTAGTCACTAAAGAAGGCTAGTCTCCTCTTCCTCGGAGGTTTCAGGGACTACCTCTTCCAGCCCTGACCTCCTAAGTTCTCTGGTCCCTTCTCCAGATGCCTACTGGTCACCTCTCCCAAGATGCCCCTGGGGCACCCTGGCACAGCCTGTACCTGCCGCTCTCTCGACATGTTCCACTCTGCCAACAGCCCCATGCCTCTCATCTACCAGACGAGAGCCCAGAGCCATCACTGACCTAACCTCAGGGAGACAGGAGGGGTGCAAGGACAGGCACCAGGTACCCCAAGCTCCCATGTGGGCTCTGCCCTGCCTTGTAACCTGGGGCAGGTCCTGAGCTCTCCCCATCCCCTGGGTTCTCGCATTCCCTATTCTATTATTTTAGCACACCACCAGGCTGCTTATGGAGGTCAGCTGAGGGAACACAGAGGCATTCAAGCGTAGACAGTAGCAGACACATGTAGAGGGCTCTTGGGGACCTTGGACATGGCGACTGCCTGGTGCTTGGCGCCCACATAGCCAGCAGGCATGGGCCCACTCAGTGCCGAGGAGGCTGACATTTCAGCACTGCCTGCCAAGTTGCTGCGGGCTGGCACGCGGTGGCAGTGGGGGTGGGTGGCATGCCATGATCTTGGGGGATGAGGCAGGTGACCTTCTGTACCGAGGCAGAGGAGGGAGCAGCTTGGCCCCCAAGGACCTTCCCGATGAGGAGGCGCCTGCCCACGTGAGCGCGTGTGCTCGTGCTCCCGTGTGCGAGCATCAGGCTAAAGGCTGCACCAGAACAAAGAGCTGGGGGCTGGGTATCCGAGGGGCCCACGTGGAGACGCCTGACTTGGCGGTTTGCTGCAGTGTCTGCTCTCTCTCTCTCTCTCTCTCTCTCTCTCTCTCTCTCTCACACACACACACACACACACACACACACACACACACACATCCTGAACAGCACTGCCCCCCAGGCCTGAGCTCCTGCTCCAGAGCCCACCAATGCTGGCACGCACAGCCCAGCCCAGCTCACCGCCATCTCTCCTGACAAAGCACTGCTCTTTGCTGTATGATCTCATCCTAGCAGCCCTCATCTGGCCCCAGCCTGGCCTCCTGACAAGAGAGACAGACAGGGAGACGAAGTAGGAGAAGGGGTGGGAGAGGCAGGCGGGGAGAGACACACAGAAACACACACACACAGACATGAACACAGCCCCCCCATGCACCCCCCCAGACACACCCACTACCACACACACACAGACATGCACGTGCACGCGGGCGCGTACGTGCACACACACAGAGAAAGTCTGACAGGCAGCAGGGAAGGGAAGGACAGATAGATAGATGACATCAGAGACCCTCAGAGAGGAAAGAGAGGGAGAGACTGGGAGGATACAAATTGCAGAAGCCAGTCAGACAGAGTGGGAGCCCAGACAGAGACAGAAAGACAGGAGGGTGGAGGGGAAGCACAGACTGGCTGTAGGAGCTCAGAGGACTGAGCATGTTTCAGAATGCAGAGGCCTGGCTGGGAGAGGCCCGGGCAGGCCCAGCTGTGGTCAGTGTGGCCACTACACACTCACACCTGAGGCCACAGGGACCCTTATAGCTGCAGCCAGAAGTGGGGTTACGGTAGGTCATGCGTCCACAGAGACTCCGGAAAAAGACCAGGAATAGCCTTGCTGGGGCAGAAAGTGCCTTAGAGAAGTCGGGAACCATGTTGGGAAAAAGACAGACAGAAACAGAGAAGGAAGGCTGGAAAGTAATATGTACTCGGCACCCACTGTGCATAAGGTATTAGCTGAGCCCCTTGCTTGCCTGATTAGGGAATCATATTAAACCCTCACAGGCAGCCTGTGAAATAGGCATATAATCCCTTTTTACAGATGAGGCCACAGCTCCGGGAGATGGGCAACATGGCACACAGGAGCCAGTACTGGAGCTGCCTCTGCAACTTGGGGTCATTGTTCTGCTCCCTGTGGCCTCCACCTCTCTCATGGTCCAGCCTGCCCTGGGCAGGCCCTTTATCCCACCGATGAAACCAGCAGCTGTAGCCTCCCCCTGTGGACTGGCACCAGGCCTTTCCAGAAGACAGGCCAAGTATAGGGATGGCTGGTATCTTAAAAGCTGCAAGGCCAATCTTCTCGAGGGTTGGAGGCAGTCTGTGAAAGGTAGTCAGTCACTGCTGTCAGTGCTGGTGAGGGTTTGACTCCTCATAAGGAAAATTCAAGTGATAGCTAAGCCGCAGGTATCGCTGGGCCTCGGTGTTCTCATCTGCAGAATGGGTACGCTGAGAAATCACCTCAGGGGCCCAGAGCATATCATGTGACCTAACAGACACAATGCAGGGGGAAAGGTTTTATAAACTGTAAAGAGCTGTGTACAATTGGGGGTGAAGATGGAGGAAAGAATAAATCACTTGTTTTAGGAGAAGTAATGCTAGAAATACCACTTAGAGGAGGGCAGGGCCACGCTAGAGAGACTTGCACAAAATGAAGGGCTCTCCAAAATGGGGCAGCTTCCCAGATCCTGGTCCAGGAGAATAGAGGCCTCCTAAATCTAGGTCCCCAACCAGCCCCAGAGTCAGCTGTGATGGAATGAGCAGAATCAGGCCATGAGTTCAAGTCCCAGCTCTATCATTTATGAGCTGTGTGACAACAGGCAAGTCATAAGACCTCTCTGAACTTCTATTTCCTCACCCATAAATGTATTACCCTGTGTCTCACAAAGCTGGGCACTGCAGAAAGATATAGGAGAGCACCCAGCACATACCAGCAGGGGGATGAGAGACCCCTGAGGCTGGGGCTGCAGGGGACTATGCACCTCTCCTCCCCCCCTGGGGAGCAGCTGGGGTCTCTGGGACAGCCCAGTCTCTTGTTTTCCGCCTACCCCCCTGGCCATGCTTTCCTGTCTTGGTTTGGCTTCTTACCTATCCCTTAGCTTCATCCCTTTGTCTCCCTCCACTCCATTCCACAGGAAGTGGAGCCTTTCTGGTCCAGCCACCAGCATCCTCCTCCTGACGTTCCCAGCAATCTGTCAGCTGGCTCCCTGCATCCACATTGCCACCTCCCAACCCTCACAATCTGCTCTTTTGTAGCTGGACTGATCTTTGCAAAATGAGAATTTCGCTATGTTGTTACCCTCAAAACAGGCCCCATGTGTGTAACTACTGCTGACTTCTGCCTCTGGGCTCTGGAACCACTGTCCCTCTTTTAATTCTGCCAAATGCCATGCTTCCTTCTACCTGAGGGCCTTTGCTCAGGTTGTTTCCTTTTCGTCACCTACTCAATTCTTATTCAAACTTCTGGTCTCAGGGAAGCCTTCCCCCACCCCCAAGTGGTCTCATGGCATCCCTGGATTTTCCTTCATTCATGGCACTTATCACAGCTTACACACACACACACACACACACACACACACACACACACACACACACACACACACACACCCCTGTGATTATCTGATCAATATTTTTCTTTCCCTCTACATCGGGAGTCAGGAAACCATAGCTCATCACCCGCTTTCATCAAGAAGGTTTTACTGAAACTAGCCACACTCCTTTGTTTACATATTGTCTATGGTTGCTTTCTTCCGACCTACAAGACCTAAACGATTTACCATCTGGCCCTTTACAGAAAAATTTTGCCAACCCCTGCTCCAGATTGTAAGTTTCTCGAGGTGGGGCTACGTCTGTTTTACTCTGCTTTGTAATCCAGCCCTGGCCAGGGGCCTGCACAGAGCGGGTGCTTAACAGAGACACGGATGCATATGTTCCTTGGATAAGGAGCAATTTTTACCTTGTCAAAGCTGTATTGACTTAAGTTATTATTAAAACTGCAGATTCCATCAGGAATAGATGTCACTTATGAGATTCCAGGACCCTGTTCTGGCAAGCAGGTCAACACAAGAGCTGGCGTACCAAGGCCCCCACAGCAGCTAATGGCCAGTAAGACCCTCACACCCTGTTTATCAGTACCCCACAGTCTCTGTGCTCAGACCATCAGCACACATGGAAGAGAGCCCACACCCATATTCAAGAGATTAGGGGTGGAGCAGACTTATCAAAACACATTATGAGATGTCCGTTAAACCTTTTCATTAAGGCTGTTTCTATATATATATATACTCCAAAGAACTGATCGACGAAGTCAGAGAAAACGTCTGTTTTTATTATACGGAGGAAAGAACTGATTTTTTTCTTTTTCAGTGAATTGTTCTGACAGATGGAGAACGTCAACATCTAGACACTGTGCTACGAGGCACTGTATGTATTTCTAGAACTTACAGTGACCCCTGCAAGGTGGGTTTCCTTGTCACTCCTGCTTTCCCAGGGAGGTAAACTGAGGCTCAGAGACCACATGCTCAACAAGTAACAGGGCTGGTTTGCGACAGGTCTGTCAGAGTTAAAGCTTCCATTGCACCCTCTGCTTCAGCAGGGAGGGTGGTGGGGAACGGACAAGTATACCTTTAGTGGGCTTCAAGCCCTCACAGACAGAGTGCAGCCTGGCACCTTCCATGGCCTCTGTTTAATACGAGGTCATGAGGTCTCATTCAGTGACAAAGGTGCAATGGAGAATACCATGCAGAGCAGGCTGTTAGAACCCTGTGTATGGATTCGTTTTTATTTTAATTTGTGCTTTATTTTAAATAAAATGTTTTTCAGTGAATAACAGTGAGTGTCAGGGTTAAGAATGCTGACTCAGGAGTACAGGCCTGGGCTTAAATCCCAGCTCTGCCTGTTTCCGGCTGTGTGACCTGGGGAAGTCTCTTCAGCGTCTCTGAGCCTCAGTTTCCTCCCCTATAAAGTGGGAGTGGCCATAGTGCTCATGTGCAGGGATCACCGTGGTGATAACATGAGACAGACGCATGGCTTCCTTGAGCCAGGTGTGGTGTGCCTTGGGCCCTTCGCTGGCCCTGAAGTGGCCCCACAGGTAAGAATACTTCTGAGACGAGGGATAAACCTCACCTGTGGGCTCTGGAGCCTGGTGAATGAACTATTGTTCCTGCAGGCTCACACCACACCTCAACCCTGAGGTACCAGCCACCAGAGGTGGCCGAAAGCCCTGGGTTAGGGTCCGGCACCCCTCCCACCTCCCTGTGACCTCTGCGGAGCCCACGGTGGTCACCTACCGGCAGACTTCGGAGTGAACTTGTCTCGGTTCGCGGCACACACGGCCAACAGTCTGTAGCCGAGGTCCAGGTCGAATCCTTGCTGCGCTGCCACCCGACTGACCACCTGCCAGCAAGAGGGGGAGGAAGGGCAGGGGTTAAGTCACTGCCCACCAGGCCCCTGAGCCCAGGGTGGTGGATGTATCCGTTTTCCAGGCAATGTGGGCAGGCTAAGGCAGGTCCCCAAGATTAGGCAGAGCGGGGACTCAAGCTGTGCCTTGCTCAGTCACTCAGCAAAATTGACAAGGCGCTCTTCCACGCGAGGCTCTGGGATCCTGGCCTCTGCCCTCAGGGGTTTCCAGTCTGGCGGTGGGCCTGACCCCAAAGCGGAGGCCCTGCCGCTTTCAAGAGCTCAAATTTGGCCATATTCTAGAAGTTGGCTGGGGATGACATACCACATGTTTTGGAGGCCCCGGGTCAGGGTCTCTGCTCCCCCAATGTAGCTCTTCAAACTCCCTTCCAAGTCCCCGGCCCCCAGGAAGTCTCCTATGCCCACCACCTCTCTCCCGTCCTTCACAAAGCTCCTGTACCCACCACTGTGGGGCACTCGCTCCCTCACTACTCCAAGCAAGGTCCCCACCCAGAGCCTTGACCCCTCCTGAGTCTGTATCTGTAGGTAAGGAGAAACTGACTTAGGATGCACGGCACCCATGGAGCTTAGAACCAAAGGGGTGCTAAGGCCTCCCCAGATGGACATGCCTGATGCTCCTCAGTGCTTAGTTCCGGGCCAAGTGCCCGTGTAGTCCCACAGATCCCAGCCCAAAAACTGCAGGGCTCTCACGCTTGGCCTGGGGTCTGTCTTCTGTGCTGACACCGGCTCGGCACTAGGAGACTTCCATAAGGGCATCGGTGGAGGTTTGCCAACAGCTGTGTATCTGGACCCTGGAGGTCCCACCCATCTCCTTGTGAATCTCAGAAGCAGGAGAGGCGAGAGCCTGGGAGGGTTGGCAGTCCCCCCAGGGTGCAGTGTGGGATGGGTGCTTCTGGGGTCTCGAATGAACCAGGCTCATGCCCACGAGGCTTCACGCCCTCCCAGCCCATTCCCAGGTGTCCCAAGGCTGCTAGCTCTGCTCCCTTCTGCCCGCCTTCCTCATTAACAGCAGGCAAATTAGGTTTCCTTATTAAGAAGGAAGGACCTTGGAAAATGGAGTCGTTTCAGGAAGCAGCTGGGGCAGCTATGGCTGACTGGGAAAGGAGTGCTCCCAGATGTGGGCTTGTCTTTTGAGAAAGGGAAGACTCCGCGCCGTCAAGCCCCTAGAGACCACCTGATGCAGAGGTGCTGGAGGTCCTCAGAGAGCCTCTCGGTGCCACGGGGTGGGGCCTGGCCTCTGTAGCCATTAGAATAGTTCCCCATCGTCGGCTTTATATTTAGGGGTTCATTATAAGGGCTCTAGGCCTAAAAAGGGTAGGAAAACCGCTCATCTAGGCCAACCTTCTCATTTAAATAATACGGACACTTGAGGCCCAGAGTGTCCATGGTGAACCAGGGAGGAGCCAGTGGCTACCTCCCAGGACCACAGAGACTCTTAGAACTGGGAACGCCCTGTGCAGGGAGGAAAAGGGGGCTTCCTCAGGTAAGGATGTTTGCTGAGCTTCTCCACTGAACAGAAGCCCCTGACCCAGACGTCTCCTGGTCCCCTCAGGTCTCTTTCCCACGGGCTCTATTTGCCCCTGCACTGTGGTTCTTATGCACCCCCACCCCATACAAACACCATGTTCCAGAGTCTCTGGGCCAGCCCAGGGTGGGGGTGTCCTCACTGTTAGTCTCACAGTCCAAGCAGAAAAACCAAGGCCCCTAATTCTTTATGGCAGACAGACAAGTCTGCAAACAGACACTCTACAGAGAGGGGAGAAGGGTTCCAGAAGGGTCCTTTCAGCTCAGATGTTGACTATGGTGCCTTTCCTCTTTGGGAGGAGAGCCTTGGGGTGGATTTAAGCGAGCACAGACAGTGCGTTTGGACTGGTGCATCAGTGAGGCTGCTGTTCGTGGGAAACATTCACACGGGTGAGTGGTGTAGTGAGGAAGCTGGCTCCCAGGTACTAAGGGCTAAGTAAATGTTTTGTAAGCAGTGAAGCACCAAATTCTTACAACAGATCCATGAGGGGGTGTGATTATCTCTGTTTTATAGATGAGGAAACCAAGGATGAATAACAGCCCAAGGTTACAAAGTTTGTCCGTGAGAGGGCCAGGATATGATGATCTCAGGCAGCCAGGCCACAAGGTCTGGGCTCTTTCCATGAGAGGACCTCTTTTTCAGCCCACAAAGGGTTAAGGTCATAAGTGCAACTGGCCCAGAGAACTCTCAGGCCCTAGGTCGAGACAGGAAGGCAAAGGTCCCTCTGTTTGGCCAATACTGGCTAATCCTGTTGCTCTGGTTTAAAAAACAATGACTAGTTAAATTGAGCAAGAGGTGACAGGTGCTGGTACATGGGCTGTCCTATAGGCCTGGGCCTGGCCCTTCAGAGGAGCAGGGAGTGTCTGTTTATCACAAGTCCTCTGAGCACCAGCGTTTAGGAGAGTCATTGGCTCCCACGGCCTCCTTTCACTGACAAGGAAGCTGAAGCCCCGAGACGGCGACCTTGCAGAAGGTCACACAGCACAGGTGTGGCCGAGTGGGCTAAGCTGGGCCCTGTGGCCCTACAGTGCCTCATGTATACCTTTGGCTTCCTCGGGCCAGCCTGGGGTGGGGTCTGACTGACTGTGGTGGGGAGGGTGAGCTCAGCTGAGCAGCCTGTTGTGTTTTGGAGAGTAACAGCCCAGGTAACATGCCCACTGCAGTGGGCATGGTACACTCAAGGGAGGCCCTGTGGGGTAGGAAGACCCTCTTTCATAAAGGCTGGGGGTGAGCAGCTGCAGCGCTGGTGCCCTCTGCTGGCTACCCAGGCCCAGCCAGCTCAGTTAAGCCCACACTGTGCTCCTCAGGCTGTCCTGCAGGGTCTGGGGCCCAGGGCGGGTCTACAGGTCAGGAGTCCAGCCACTCATGCCACAGAAAGCCACACGCGAGAGAGGGGGCGTGCTCAAGGTCACGTAGCAAGTTCATCAGTCCCATAAAGGAGTATGTTGTCATGAAAAGTCGTGAGCCTACTGGCCAGAAAGCAGGACAGGCTGTCTGGGAGAGGCTGGAGAAGGGGTTTTTGTTCCCAGCAGGGGGCTGGACCCGCAGCTGTTTCTGATTGACAGTCAGGGTAACTGGAGGCATGATGGGCCTGTGCTCTACTCCTGTTCCACACACTGTGCAACCTAAGGCCAAGTTACTTAACCTCCCTGAACTTCAGGTTCTTCTCCTGTAAAGGTTCGAGGATGTCCTATATTTCCAGGGTTGTGTGTAATGACTCTGGCTGTTGCATGTGTCCCAGTTCTGTCTTGTGGTTATACCCTAACCCCTCAGGGCAGAACGTTCATTTCCCACTTTGCTCCCATTCTCAGTGCAGGGGTAGCCTGCTATGTGCACTGTTGCTGCTACTGCTGTTTTGGAGTCAGGCATGAGACTTGGCTCTGGTTCTGCCACTTACTAGCTGTTCTACCTTACTCAAGTGACTTAACTTTTCTGGGCCTCAGTATACTCATAAGTAAAATGGGTACAAAATGCCCTTCTTGCAAGGGTGACGGCCAGGGCTGGGCACACAGCTCAGTGAGTGCTATATGTGAATGTATGCCCAGGGATCAACAGTGAAGTCTTTGAGGCTGTGGGGAATTCCTCGCTGGAGAGATGAAGACCCTGGTGATGTGCTAACTGGTCTCTGTTCTCCTCTTCCACCTCCTACCTGTGTCCCCTCTCCTGAGTTCTGGCCACCTGAGCCTTCTTATAGAAAGAAGAGGGAACACGTCCAAAAAGGCCTGACTGTGAAAAGACACCCAGGGAGGGATCTCAGCTCTGCTGCTAAAAGAGGGGGCTGGGGGAGTGAGCCGCCAGCATCATCAGGAAAAGCCTGGTCCTGAGGAGAAAGTGGAACCCTGGGCTCCTACACTTCTTCATCCTGGTGGCAGAGGACATGAAGGGGAGGGTGGGGCAGGGGTCTGGCAGTGGCCCAAAGGGCTTTTCACCCCAGGGCCCAGCCGGGGGGGGGGGTCCAGAGCCTCTTACTTGAATTGTGCCTGAGCTGCTCAGAAGCTGGTATGGCACACATGTGTCCATTTTCTGCCCAAGGCTAAGTGGTTTTTAATTTATATCCTCCAAGTAAGCCGGATCCAGAGGAATTTGCTCCCAGAGATCACCCAGGGATTGCAGCAACCTAGAGTGCTCAGGCTGCCACCTGGATGGGGAGGGGTATGCTGGATGAGGGCTCGGCCTGCTAGGCCCCTTGGGATCTCTGACCTCCATCCCCATGGGGCAGGGTGGGGACTAAGGATGCGAGGGGAGGACTGGCAGCAGGGCCAGGGGCTTGGGGGGTGGGGCTGCAGTCAGCGGTGCCAGCCTGGGACTGTAGTAAGCTGCTCCCCCTCTTAGTTGCCTTGTTTGTAAAAGAGGGGTAAGGATCCCTTCCCTGCCCACCTTGCAGGGTCTTCATAAGGATGCAAGGCGACAGCACCCAGGCAAGTGCCTTGGGCACTGAGGGTGTCTTCTACGACTCCATCTTTTCCTGCCACTGGTTCTACTGAGCTCCAAGGGACAGTCAGACTCAGGTCTCTCCAGCTGTGGCCAGTGGGCCAAGGGCCTCTTTCTGGCTAAGCAGCAGGCTGGAGGACTGCGGGGCAAAGCTGGCCGTTTAACCAAGGGTATGCCTTAACCTGGCGTGCAATGAGAAGAGGTCCAGGAGAGCTGGCAGTGTGGCTCTGCCCACAGTTTCCCATGCTTGGGAAACCACAGCCTACTCCCTGTCCTGTCAGACCCTACAGGGTCCTCCCTGGACTTCCTCCTCCAGGGAGCACTCCACGATCTCTCCATCCTGCCCTCCAAGGATGGAGCTCCTATTCTCACACAAATCATGTCACATCACTCACCTGCATCAGACCCTTTAAGGGCTCCCCTTTGCCCGCAAATATCCAAACTCTTCTTGCTTGGTCTGCAGGCCCTGTCTTAGCTGGTTTCCGCTTCCCTCTTCAACCTTATCTCGTATCCCTCTCCCATTCCTCTGCCCTGTTCCTTGAGCCTCGGGGCCTTTGCTGCTTAGAAGATCCTTTCCTCTCCTCCTCACCTGACTCTACCATTCAGGTCTCAGCTGGAGGTTACCTCCTCGGGAGACTTCGCTTGACCACCACCATGCCCCCTCGCAAGGGATGTATGTCCTTACTTTCTGTGTTTGCCGTCAGCCTCCCCCACTGGCAAGTAAGCTGCTTGAGACAGATCCACGTGCTCAGTGTATTCCGTTTCGCCCAGCACAGGGCCTGGCCCACGGCAAAGACCTAATGTTTGTTGAATGAACAAATGAGTGACGAAGGCCAGGGCGGAGCCAGTTACGGGTCATCACCTTATGCCCATCTGCCTGGTATCCAGCCTGGCCAGGGCCATTGTTGGACTCAGCCATGCGTTGTCCGTGACCCCAACCGCCTCCTTCACTTCCGGCTGCCTGCAGCTGGGGTGGGAACGTCTGTCCCGGCCACAGGGCTCAGCCTGAACCAGGATCCCCACAAAGAGGATTAAGGGAGCTGGGAGTGGGGAGGGCCCCGTGGGCTGACGGATGAGGAGGGCTGGGCAATGCGGGGGCTGCCTGATGGAGCCCAGTGGCCCCCATGGGCCAGACGGTGTCAGCTTTGGACAAGTCGAGAAACCTGGGAGGGTCTTGGCTCCGTCCCTGCCCGGCATCCCTAACGGCTGGGAGCATCCGTTCTAGAGGCAGATGGGTCCCGGCATGAACCCCAGGTCTACTTCTCACAGGCTGTGTAACCTTGGGAAGTCAGTCACAAGTCTCAGTTTCCTCCTCTAGGAAATGGGGAAGATGGCAGGACCAGCTGCGCAGAGTGGGTGTGAGGACTCAGTGAGAAGGCATGTGCCATGGCCCAAGCTCAGTGTCAGGCACAGAAGAGCTGCTTGGTAAAGACGGCCCACAGTATTGTTGCTATTCCTTTCACTCCAGGCCAGGACCATTCTGGGCCCTTCACCTCCATCCTGTCTGCAGCTTTACAGGAAACATGGTGCCCTTGGACTTCACCTGTTGTTCCCGCCTGGCCAGGCATCCATCTTGGCCCCTTCTAGCCAAGCCTTGGGGTAGCCAGGATCCCTAGCAATCTGTTTACCCATAGTCCCTTCAAAACTGACTCAGGGCACTCTGAGCAGCTGCCCTCACTGGATGCCGAGGTGTCCACACACTTTTGAATACAGATCACGTGGCTGGGGACATTCACAAACTTCATGCTCCTTCTATGTGGCTGTCAGCTAGCAAGCTCCTAAGCCTGGCAAACCATGCCACCAGCTCTGGCCCTGGCCTCTGTCAAGCGTGTATCCTAGACCCTTACCAAAATGAGTTAGTTTCAGTTCTCTGGGTTCCAGTGTATACCAGGGGCTTTGCATGTGCTGTTCCACATGCCTAGAATGTTCTCGCTATCCTTAGCTATTTGTGTGGATGGATCAAATGCCTAAAAATGGATAAGTGGCTCCTTTTCTCAGTTTCCATGACTGGCCTCACCTTCCCGGCAGTTAATGCTTCCTTTCTCTGTGCCATCTCCACCTTGTCCACAATTTTCTCAGCTATCTCCACATTTGTTTCTCCTACTAAAGAGGAAATCGGGCTTGGCAAAGTCTTATTCATCATTGGTTTTGCAAAACTTAGCAGAGAGGATTGTACATGATAAATGAGGGATCAATCAGTGTTTATTTGGATAGATGGATGGATGTAATAGGAGCTCAATAAATGCTTATGTGAATGGGTAAGTCGATGGGTGACCATAAAAAGAGGTGCTTATGATGGAACATTTGCCCCCATCAGACCTGGAACTCCCCAAAGTTGGCCCTGTCTTTCTCACCAAGTGTGGGAACCCATGTAATCCATGTAATCCACTGTCTCCCCAGCAGACCAGTTTCCTAGGGTGATGTGTCCAGGGTGTGCACCATCCCCTCCAGCACTGATGCCATCCTAGCTCTTATCCCCCATCATCTGCAGCCGCCGCTACTGGCCAGGTATGCTGGTCTCCAGCCATCCTCTCTGGATGCATGCAGGTGGACGAGTGTGTGGACTCACCGTCAAACAGCCCATCAGGCTCTGCTCGAAGGGCCGCTGGAAGGCTCTCGGGTCTCCACACCAGTCCAGCAGCTCTGTGGCGGCATTGTGGAAGTTGGCTGGGTTCTGTAAGTGCTGTGGGAGAGGGGGAGTAGAAAGCATGAGGCCCCAGGAACGAGACCAGCATGGGTAGTAGTGGGGCCTGGAGCGAGGAAGGCCCCAGGCCTCCGCAGGGGGAGACTTGCAGAAAGGGACGGGCCTGATGAACACGCTTCCTCCATTGCCCCTCATGCACCTTCCCTTGGCATCTCTGCCCCCAGCCTTCTCCCAGCAGGATGGGGATTAGCAGCCCCATTGTAAAGACAGGAAAACCAAGGTCTAGAGGAAGGCAATGATAGTGGATATCAGTGTTTTCTGGATGCTGGCGGG